>NC_068304.1:5940795-6215795 GCF_025860055.1 Xyrauchen texanus
ATTAAAATAGAGTAAAAGGGATTCGAATGGGTCTAATTTGTAACATTTGCTCTTCAAAAGAGGAGAAAGTCCCAACATTTACCAGCCAACAAAAGAAATGTTTTGTAAACACAGCAGCAAGTCCTCCACCATGGCATGAGGTTCTAGACAGGCTAATAAAAGTGAAAAATTGAACATTTGAGCATTTTCCATATTTCTCTGCCAGGTTTCAGTCAAAAACTCCTAGGTTTGAATAATATCGTTCAACACAAAAGTTTTGTTAGTTATTGAACGAGAATTTACCAGTGCCATCTTGAGAGGTCTAGTAACGACTTTGCCAGAGATTGAGTGTACAGAGTTCACGGGGACTCAGTCCGCCGCACACGAAAAATCTACTCTCAAAAAAAATTAGTCTCCACATGCATATTGGGGAAAACGGAATGGAGACAGGAAAAACTAACATTACCAGCCATAGAAGAGGGAGAATCAATCCACGGATAAGCAGGATACACTGAGGCTAAACACCTCTGCAGCAATCAACGCCGTTTTCCGACGACTCCTCGCTTCCAGAACAGCCTCAGCTTCACCTGAATTCCAGCCCTACGCATGTGTACATTGACAACAAAAATAGACATATGCAAGGCTGCTATCAGGTCCTTGAATATCGTATAACGTGCAAGTAAGGGCAGCCGGTGGAGTTGCTGGTGCCCCCCTAGGTTAAGATGGTGACCCCTTAAGGAGTTGGTGCCCTACACAGACAGCGTTATATGTGTATAAGGAGTGGCGGCTCTGTATAAGATACAAAAAAACTACAAAAAAATATGTAATATGATGCATAATACATACTGTTAATTGTATTGACAATCAAGTGAAAAACCATGATAGCATTTATTGCACATAATAACCTTTGCCTTAATAGCAAAACACAGAGCTCATATAAACTGTAGCACATATAAGATGTGTGCTTTGCTTTAGACTTAGTGTTCATTTGTGATCAATTATTTTGCAAGCACATGGCTTTTTCTTAACATATATAATTTGAGCAATGCAGTTTACCTGATTTTATTGCGATGTAGACTATAATCCTTTCTAATCCACTTTGATGACAGTCAAGTGTATATTTCACCCACTAGATTTTGCACAAGCAATCGTGTAATTGCCTCAGGTTCCACGGTGTCCCCATGTCGATGTAATATGTATTGAATTAAGACAGTCTGAGCTGCTGTGTAACTCTGTTATGAGTGTGTGCTCGTGTATTGCCCATTTCACTGGCAGAAATTACATTATGACACTGCAGCCAGACCAAATCCTTCATGTATATGTGTCACACAATAAACGTTTTAGCTCATTATAGGAACCACAGGCTATAGTCAGAATAGACATCATTTTGAAACTACCTCTTTTAGAAACTTGTTTGGGAAATTCACTTTTAAGCTCCTTTCTTAAAACCGTTCAAAACTAGAAAATAACATTTGTAACGCTTTACATTAATGTTCTCTTTGATAAAGGCATATAAAGTTGTTCATATTTACTAGTAAGTAATTTACAAATGTATTATACATCACTAATGTGCCGTAATAATAACATGAATAAAGCTACTTTAATGCAGTACTTGCTAAATAATGAGCATTCAAACTTACATGTTATAAATCCTTAATTAAATCCTTATTAATACTTATATTAATCAAAATCATAAAATGCCCTAATTCATGATTACGGTCACCACTGACGTGTACAGAATGGGGGCTACAAGGGCGCAAGCCACTGCCTCTTTCGTTCACAAATCAAAAATGTAAAGGTGCCTTTTTAAGTGGAGGTGTTGATGTAAAAAGATGGTTTTAGTCTAGTCCTAGTTACCTCAAGTCCTATGCAAAAACACTTTTCAGCTCTTCACGCTCAGTCACAGTTTATCTTAACCTCCCATGTATATATGCTTTTTTGTAGTTTTTTTTATTGGTGCTTAACTCAATATACATTATTTCAAAGCAGCTTTACAGAATATCAACTGTAATGTCTGTGAAGTCTCAATAACATCAATAACAAACACTCCTGGAGACATAATAAAAAACATTATAATAAAAAAATAAAAATAAAATGTAGTCCCACTGTCCACATATGTGGACATCAATTTGTAGGAAAACTATTTGCTCTGGATGTAATTAATTAATTACAATTATTTAATTAATTAATTACATTTGTATTTAATGCATTTTTGCATTAATATAGCTAGATGATCATTAAACATTACTGAACTTTATAGGTATGTTTGTAATGTTAGCAACTCCTTACTAAATTATTTATATGTGTCAACTTTACATTAAGGTACATTTTCATTTTAGTGTTATTAAGCATTTATGACATGAGGTAAAATGGCAAATATAGCTAAATGTATTATTTTTAATCATGCATAAATCATCATCATAATCATATAACTGTAGATTAATGATTCATATATAACTGCAGATTTAATGATTCATTATTAGCAATTATGACCCCTTTTAGTTTTTTACATTTCCTCTCTGGCTGTGAAAATTGAGTGGTTTTAGTGTTTTGTTTTTTCGTAAAAATTGTTTTTTGAAAGTATCTTTTAAGTGAAAATCATGTTCACTTCAGTGTTGTCCTGATTGACTTGATGCTTTTAAAAAAAAAAAAAATCACGTCAATGATTCAATGACTCACTCATGACATAAAACGTTTGGTTACATATGTAACCTCCATTCCCCGAGGGAGGGAACGACTCGTTGTGTCGGAGAAGCGACACTAGGGGTCTCTCTTGAGCGCCGATATCCACCTCTGATCTATGAAAAAGGCCAATGAGAGTTGGCAGCCGGTATTTGCATGTCCGCCCCGGACATACGGGTATTTAAGCGGCGCAAATACGGGAGTTCATTCAGGATTTTTCTGAGGAGCCGAAATGGTCCGGCCACAACAGTGGCTCGGTTCAGCGACATGGCGGAGGAAAGACACAACGTGTCGTTCCTCCCTCGGGAACGGAGGTTACATACGTAACCAAACGTTCCCCTTCTGTCGCTCTCTCCACGTTGTGTCAGAGAAGCGACACTAGGGGACCCATTCCAATCTTGCTATGCACTGAACCGTGTACGTGAACCGCCGATACAGAGGCGGGCAGGGATTTCATCCAGTGCCACACATCGTCTGTACCTGGCTGCACGTACCCTTCCCCAATGCCCCATAAGAACATCGGAATCCTTCTAGTTACCCTGGAAGGGGAACAAGGTGATGATTGCCAACATGGGAACGGGCCAGCCTGGCTGGGCCTCTTTTCTCTCTATGTTTCTCGCATAGAGCAATCACGGCCAGGGCCCTTACACGCATATAGGGAAGGGGGTCTTACCCAGACCCTGCGGAGACCACACCTGCCTTTTTTCTTGGGGAGGAAAACGGCTGTCTTAGGGCTCGTGTGGAAAGTATGGTGCGGTGGTAGATCCAGCCTCGAAAGGGGGAGTTGCTACAGCACAGCGACCGGGGCAGCTGTAACTGCCTAAGGGAGACACGGGGGTCCGCTCGTAAGGGGACAGAACCGTGGAATTACACACAGGGGGAGTCCGAGCAGGAGGCCTTACCTGTGGAGCACCTATACCAGTACAGGGTAGCCATCAGGGTACCCGCAGTGGCTTGGGTCGGCGAGTTCCTCTGCTGAACCGCGGACCCGGAGGGCTGGGGAGGAATCGACCAGGGTCCCGACTCAGAGTGGGGCGCCCTGGGAAGAAGGTGCACTACTTTACCTTGATGTCAGGAAAAGGGCGCTGGGCGCAAGTGATCCACCCTGCCTACATGTTACCGAGTTCTACGGGAGAAAACATGAGACGGAACCGACTCGACACGGAGGTTGTAAAACCTCGTGAAGGTGTTGGGTGTTGCCCAACCCGCGGCTCTACAGATGTCTGCTAGGGAGGTGCCCTTGGCCAGTGCCCACGAGGACGCAACACCCCTTGTTGAGTGAGCTCGGACCCGCAAGTGTAGGGGCACGGCCTGGGTGTGATAAGCCAGTGTGATGGCGTCGACAACCCAGTGGGCGAGCCTCTGTTTGGAGACGGCATTCCCTTTCTGCCGTCTCCCAAAGCAGACAAAGAGCTGCTCAGAGCGCCTGGCGCTCTGTGTGCGGTCCAGGTAAATGCACAGGGCGCGCACTGGACATAGCAACGAAAGGGCTGGGTCTGCCTCCTCCCGGGGCAGCGCTTGCAGGTTCACTACCTGATCTCGGAAGGGTGTGGTAGGAACCTTGGGCACATAGCCCGGTCGCGGTCTTAGGATCACAGACGTATCTGCCGGACCGAACTCCAGGCAAGTGTCACTGACAGAGAGCGCTTGCCGGTCCCCGACCCTCTTGATAGAGGCGAGCGCGATCAGCAGGGCCGTCTTAAGAGAGAGGGCCCTGAGTCCAATTGATTCAAGCGGCTCGAAGGGAGGTCTCTGGAGTCCTGCCAAGACTACCGAGAGATCCCAGGAGGGAACTAGGCCTGGCCGGGAGTGATTTAACCTCCGGGCGCCTCTCAGGAACCTGAGGATCAGGTCGTGCTTACACAAAGACTTGCCGTCTACAGGATCATGGTGGGCGGCAATGGCGGCAACATACACCTTGAGGGTGGACGGGGACAGCCTCCTGTCCAGCCTCTCCTGTAGGAACAGGAGCACTGACTTGATCGCACATCTCTGCGGGTCTTCAGTTCGTGAAGAACACCAATCTGCGAACAAGCGGCACTTTAGGGCGTAAAGGTGCCTGGTAGAGGGGGCTCTGGCTTGGTTGATTGTATTCACAACGGTCACCGGTAAGCCGGCTAGCTCTTCCGCATCCTATCCAGGGACCAGACGTGGAGGTACCAGAGGTCTGGGCGCGGATGCCAGAGCGTGCCCCGTCCCTGAGAGAGGAGGTCCTTTCTCAGGGGAATTCGCCAGGGAGCAGCTGTCGCGAGAAGTCTGAGTTCCGAGAACCAAGTCCGAGTGGGCCAGTAGGGGGCCACTAACGTGACTTGCTCCTCGTCCTCCCTGACCTTGCACAGCACCGGTGCAAGAAGGCTCACTGGGGAAATGTGTACTTGCGCAGCCCCGAGGGCCAGCTGTGTGCCAGCTGCCTGTCCCGAGGGGAGCCTCTGTTAGGGCGCACCAGAGCGGGCAGTGGGAGGTTTCCTGGGAGGCAAACAGGTCTACCTGGGCCTTGCCAAACCGTTCCCAAATCAGCTGGACCGACTGGGGGTGAAGCCTCCACTCCCCGCCGGGCAGGCGTTGTCGTGATAGCACGTCCGCTATGACGTTGAGCTTGCCGGGGATGTGAGTGGCATGCAGCGACTTGAGTCGCTGCTGGCTCCATAGGAGGAGACAGCGGGCGAGTTGTGACGTGGCGGGAGCATACGCCGCCTTGGCGATTTATGTACGCCACCACCGTGGTGCTGTCCGATCTCACGAGGACATGTTTGTCCCGAACTAAAGGGAGGAACTTCCTGAGAGCAAGAAGGACGGTCAGCAACTCCAGACAATTGATGTGCCAACGCCAGCGGGGCCGCTTTGTCCAGACGGGGGTGATCACTCTACCCGATGCACGCTGCCAGGTGGTGCCATGCTTGTCTCGGGGACTCCGGGTAGTCTGGAGCCAGTGCTGTAGTGGTCTCATATGCATCAACCCCAGCGGCGCGACCGTCGCGGAGGACGCCATATGCCCCAGGAGCCTCTGGAAAAGTTTTAGAGGGACCACTGTGCCTGGCTTGAAGGAAGCGAGGCAGTCCAGCACCGACTGAGCACGCTCACTCGTGAGACGTGCTGTCATTGAGACTGAGTCTAACTCCAACCCGAGAAAAGAGATGCTCTGAACCGGAGTGAGCTTGCTCTTTTCCCAGTTGACCTGAAGCCCCAAGCGGCTGAGGTGCCGGAGCACCTGGTCTCTGTGTGTGCATAGTAACTCTCGAGAGTGTGCTAGGATGAGCCAGTCAATGAGGTAGTTGAGAATGCGGATGCCAGCTACTCGTAGCGGGGCAAGGGCCGCCTCTGCGACCTTCGTGAAGACGCGAGGGGACAGAGACAGGCCGAAGGGGAGGACTTTGTACTGAAACACCTGGCTGTCGAATGCGAACCGTAAGAAGGGTCGGTGTCGTGGCAGAATTGAGACGTGGAAGTACGCGTCCTTCAGGTCTAAGGAACCAATCTAGATGCTGAACACCAGCCAGAATATTTCTCTGCGTGAGCATTTTGAACGGGAGTTTTAACAAGGCCCGATTGAAAACTTGCAGGTCCAGGATTGGTCGTAAGCCGCCGCCTTTCTTGGGTACAATGAAGTAAGGGCTGTAGAAACCCTTCCTCATTTCGGTTGGAGGGACGGGCTCTACCGCGCCCTTGGCTAAGAGGGTCGCGATTTCCGTGCGCAGGGAACTGGCATGCTCGCCGTGTACTGCGGAAGCGGACGCTCCTGAAGGGGGCGGAGCCGGGCAAACTGAATTGCGTAACCGAAGTCGAATGGTCCGGTGCAGCCAGCGTGATGCGTTGGGAAGCGAAAGCCACGCTTCCCAGCTCTGCGCTTAGGGGCACCAAAGGGACGAGTATTTTGGACGTACCGGCGGGGCCTCGCGAGCGGGCGGAACAGGTAATGCAGCGTCGGGCGGCTTCATTGCGGCCTGAGGTGCTGAGAATAGACTCAAAGCACTTACCTTGCTCCGCGCGCCCGGCAGGGGCCGGGTTCGTGACTGAGGAGGAGGTCTGATGTTGGCGTCCTCTGGACTGGGGACAGTCGTGGGAAGGCAGGATCGCCGCGTCCGGTGTACCGGGACTGTCGTAATCTGAAAGCACATTGCCGTGAGAACGGCATTTGCGGGCCAGGTGACCCAGAGGCAAAGGAAATAGCTCTTTTATTGAGAATGTGGGTACCACAGCCCGCATCAGGGGGTGTGGCAAATGAAAAAACAAAGGATTCTCCACCTGGCCCTCCACCGGGGGACGGAGCGGTCTTACCACCTCCAGAGCTAACGTCTTCGGCTCTGGGTCAACTGTCTCAGGAACGCTTGGGAGCCTTCCGGGTCCTAGAGGGGATTCGTGAGACAGGGGCGACGCCGCCTGCGGGTGCTCGACGCTGGGGCTGAGAGCTGGGCCCGGGTTGGGGCGGAGCAGGAACTGGTTTCTTCGCCGCAGGGGGACGCCCTCGGTGAGCAGACAGGGCAGGGCCCGTAGCGGCAGGTGTGCGGTGGGGCATGATGTGAGAGATGGCCTCCGTCTGCTTCTTCACCGCGGAGAACTGTTGGGCGAAGTCCTCGACGGTGTCGCCGAAAAGGCCAATCTGTGAGACAGGTGCGTCCAGGAAGCTGTTCTTGTCAGCCTCACGCATCTCCGTTCAACGCCGCTGTGTTTTACTCTTTTAGAGAAATTACTCTTTTAATAGAAATTTGCTCTTTTAAATACACAATGTGTGTGTGTGTCTGCGCTGTCGAAGCGCTCAGGGGCAACAATGCACGCCGTGCAATGTGAAGGAGAAAGCCGCTGTTGTGCGCCATCAAGATCCAACAGCATGCAGATGGAAACAGGAACGTTAGTGGTGTGTAACTCGCAGCAAACTGCAGACAGACCATCGGCTCCGAAGAAATTTTCTGAATGAACTCCCGTATTTGCGCCGCTTAAATACCTGTATGTCCGGGGGCGGGACATGCAAATACCGGCTGCCAACTCTCATTGGCCTTTTTTCATAGATCAGAGGTGGATATCGGCGCTCAAGAGAGACCCCTAGTGTTGCTTCTCCGACACAACATGGAGAGAGCGACAGAAGTGGAACATGCTCATTTGTCGCAACCTACTGGTGTAAAGATGTAATCTACAGAAAATGGTCAATGAATCAGTGAACAAAATCAAAATAAACAACCAATCAAAATCCCCACCACTGTTAATAAAGTTGTAAACAAAGCGATACAAATAGTGAAACATCCCAGCATACTTGTCCAATCAGATCTGTTGTATAATGACCAAATGTATCATTGAGTCAATGTACCTACAGCATATGATTATAAAACCTGTATTCTTGCAAATAATGGTGTGTGATGCACTGTAAATGATCTGTTTGTTGATAACCACACACTCAAAACAAATGCTAGCATTGCCATTTTGTTTCTTTATAGGCCATGTTCCGGGCATCAGGCAACACAAAGCTTTCTGGTTGGCGACGTCAGATAGCAATATTCCACATCCGACTTTAAATGAAATGCAGCATCAGCCCTGTTCCCTTTGTGAAGGCATTGAGTCAAAGTTGTTCAACACTTGTTCGATCAGTACTTCTGATTTCTGTAGCACTTGAATAGTCTCTTACTTGAGACTGAGATCATTGAACCTCTTCTGCTGTTAATTAAAAGGGTAAAAATGGAAAACATTAGTCAAGTGATTTGAAGGCAAGCTCTCATATTTGTTTGCGATCACTCCTGCTCTCATTTTCTATTGTTCTCCACAGATCATGGCCAGTTTGAGACTCTTAAATGCTGTTGACCTCACTGCCGCCATTTACGGTGGCAGCTGAAATATCTAAAGCTTTCTGAATACAGATCAGATCTGTGAACCTTCCTAGAGAGCACAAGTATGTAGCGTACTATGAAAGTCCTGCTCTCTGCTCTTGGCCCTTGGGACAACGCTGACACTACAGCACTAAAACACTCTGTATTAATTGCAAAGTGGAGACAGTTGGTCCTTTCCCATCCCCCCACCTGATCCTGAAGGGCAATCTAGAGCTCTGCTGCACTGGATCGGTGGCATACAGCAATAACATCCTCTGGGGAGGCTGTAAAATCTTGAAAAGAGCCCTTGGAAATGACACTTTTGTTTCTGAGCAGAAATCACAGGATTTGACGTGTGATTTATACGATTCTTTCTTCTTTTTTTTTTTTTTTTACCCTGTTTGTTGCTTTTAAAAACTCCAAATGCCGTATTTACAAAGTATTTAACACAGAGGAAATAAAATTGTAATAAAAGGCGCTACAATTGTTACAGAGTTGCATTTTCTACAAGGTTCAGTTCACTTCAACTAGGCAACATTTCAAAACGGACCAAACTTCTTTCCCTCTCTTAATCTCTCTCTCTCTCACACACACACACAAAACGAATAGAGTGAAGCCACGTGAAGATGTTTGTTTGTTTTTTAATCTGTCAAAAGTGGCAAGTGCCAGCATCCTATCTGTGTCTGTCCTGCCACTATCGGAAAGAGAGAAGTGATCTTACTAAATCAAACTCAATTAAATTTAATTAATTATGTTAATCAGGCAATTATATTTAACCTCCTGAGACCTGAGCACAACTGTTGAGTGCATTTTCTGTTTCCATTTTTGATTTGTAACTACTAGCCCCTACTAAGCATACAAAAAAAAAATTGTTTTCCTAAAAATGTTTGTCCTCATATGGGGACAATGGGACTAAGTTGAAATTTTATATAGAAATGTATGTATATATGTATATTATACATTATATATATATATATATGAGAGAGAGAGAGAGAGAGAGAGAGAGAGAGAGAGATTTACACATTGGCTTTGGAACATGTGGGAATGTGAATTGGGAAGAACACAAATGAAAAATTACACAAATAAAAATTATTTGACTTCATTTGACTTTTATGTTACAATGTTTTTCTTTTTTTTCATTTTGTCAAAAAGATTCTCGATGATAACTCTTTGCACTTTCAAACAAATACATTATAGCCAATTGATAGCCAAGAATTTTTCCAATCAGAAATTAGCATAAACATTCTGATTCAAAGTAATAATCAGTATCATCCAATCAATGCACACCATGTTAAAATAAAATTTAGCATCATAAATGATGAACCTATGTACTGATTATCATTGTCCCATGTCTGCCAAACATGTTGAGAGCTCCAAACATCATCTGCAGCCTGAAACTGCACTTAGCTGCATGGCAAAGCTATAACATGTTCCATTGTTCTGTATTTAGTGAATGACTTAACCTCCAGTGTGTTGTGTGTCTGCACTGACCAGGGCCTAGTTTTCCAAAAGCATCATAAGCCTAAGTAGCTCATAGAATCCATCTTACGATTCATCTTAATTTAATGACCAAATGATCAATTTAGCGTGATTATACTCAAGGATAAGGTGTTGGAATGATGTCTGCTGGAAATGGGGTCTGTCTAGATTTGATCAAAAATGACTTTTTCTAATAGTGATGGTGCTGTTTTTTTACATCAGTAATGTCCTGACTATACATTGTGATCAGTTGAATTTCCTTCCGAAACAGCAACATCTGTACATTATTCCAAACTTTTGGCTGCCAGTGTATGTGATGAATTAAGCTGTACATTTAAGAAAATATTTTAAAATATTTCCAGCAAGCTAAATTTATCATGCATTTCAGCACTTCACCTATATGGACAGCATCTCTCTTAAGTACCACTTAAAGCGCGTCCTCGCACGTTCATGCTAAGTGCAGTTTTGGGAAATGCATGTAAAAAATAATGAACGTTCGTAAAACTGCACGTAGAAAACACTTAAACGCTAAGATCAATCGTTATTGGGAAATTAGGCCCAGATGTAGTTTGTAGGAATTTCTCCCAAAGACAAACTCCACAGTCACAAAAGTTTAACCCTTTCCTAAAAGCCCAGAGTGTCCTAAACTGAGATCAGTCAGTTTAAATTTAATTATGCATAACATACAGCGAAGACAAAACACACAGTCCATGCGTGAGGACATTGAGCCGCACAAGGTTAATATTATTTTTATGATGAATTACATTGACGTGCTGACCTACAGATTTATTCTCTGCAGATCCATCAGGTATGTTTCTGGTTTTCATAGGGATATTGTTTGGTTTTTTGGTCCCTTGGGTCAGATTGCATTCTCACCACAAACGAATCACTCCCAAATTTGTTTGTAATCAGACAAGACTACCTCGTCAAGGTAGTCTCGGACCAATTGTTTGGTGAGGACAAGAGAGCGACTGCCATGTTAATATATGCCTAAACTTATTTTAGCAATATTCTCTTTATTCTCATTGATGATTCTCAATAGGTTGGCATAATTATGATAGTATATCTTTTATAGGAAACAAAATAAAGTTGTGAAATGAAAAAACTATAGGTAACATGACACATATTACCATAATGTGTGTATATACTTTACTATTTAAATAACGTTTTCTTTTTTGCCTTAAAGTAATGAATAGGTATATTTGTCATGGAAATAATCTTAATGTTAAAAAGTTAAAGAAGTTTCATTCCCTTAAAGAAAACAATTTCTTACTATTTATATTTTGCAGTGAAATATGACATGGCCCAGTCTGATCTTACTGTGAATTCAGTGACAGTATGTTGAAAGTTCTGCTGCTGAAATCGATCTGTGTTCACCAAAATTCGAATCTCTGCCCCCAGTGGCCAAAGCTGGAAATGTAGTTGAGATGAAATGTCTATAGGGTGGCATCAAAAGCAAAATCTAGTCGAATCATTAGTTGTAAATGATGTACAGTCCACAGGACTGCATATTGTATTAACCCAACCTCCTAACCATCAGTGCAGTAAAGTGACCAGAACCCATGTTGCAGAGAGTTTATGTGCAATGCACCCATTAGTGCCAATAGGCAATGGATCTTGTCAGTAATTCAACAAAATGGGGTTGAGGTATTTGACATTCAGATGCAGAATGGCGATTTCCTGTGTGATCATGTTGCCTGGAAATGTTCTTGACATGTTTTGTTAGACTTTCCCAATAAACCAAATACACCTCCTGTCTAATAATTATAACATTTGCTGTCTATTTAGAGTCATGTAGACCACACACAGAAATGAATGGACAAATATTGCAACCTGAAATAGAATAGAAGTACATGAAGTCCTTTTCTTTCAAGTGTGAAGTCAAAGCTGTTCTTCCAGAGCCAAGGTGAAAGACATAAAAACTAGTAGTAATTCAGAAAAGCGGAGCTGCTGAAGGCCAGGGGTACACTACGCCAGCAAACTGGACAGCTCTCTCACACACTCCTATAATAAAAGTAAGACATGACCTCGACATGGGACAGATTTAAAACTTTTTTTTTCTCATACATCCACATTCACACTCCAACATGCACCGTCCTGTCCCAGAGCCCCACACTGACTTTAAACAAGTAAATATTTCTTGAAGTCTAGTTGTTTTAAAGGAATATTCTGGGTTCAATACAAGTTAAGCTCAATCGACAGTGTTTGTGGCATAATATTAATTACTGCAAAAAAAATATTTTGTCTCGTCCCTCCTTTTCTTAAAAAAAAAAAAAAACGGTTCCATAGAGGCACTTAGAATGAAAGTAAATTGAGCTTGAATGTTAAAATACTCACTGTTTCAAAAATATAGCCACAACACATAACCATTATACATGTAAACATGATTTTAGTGTGATAAAATCGCTTACAAACCTTTCTGTGTAAAGTTATAGCCAATTTTACAACTTCGTTACAATGATGATGCAATGTCAACAGACCCTAAAACCCTTAAACAACTGTAAAAATTATTATAATTAAACCACTTAGCAGCTCAAATAATACATGAGTTTTAACAGAAGAATTAATGCAATTGCTTTGATAAAATTATAAGCTTCAAAATTCTTTTTAAACCCTTAACAAATTGGCCCCATCCACTTTCATAGTAAGAGCCTCACTTTCTCCCCTTTTCTGAATGCCCAATTCTCAATGTGCTCTAAGTCCTCGTGGTGGTGTAGTGACTCAGTCCGGGTGGCGGAGGACAAATCTCAGTCGACTCCATGTTTGAGACCGTCAATCCACACATCTTGTCACATGGCTTGTTGAGCGTGTTACCGTGGAGACATAGCACGCGTGGAGGCTTCACGCTATTCTCCGCGGCATCCACGCACAACTCTCCACACACCCCACCGATAGGGAGAACCACATTATAGCGACCACGAGGTTAACCCAACGTGACCTGGGTTAAATACCATAGCAACAGGGCTAGTTGGTTGCTTAGGAGACCTGACAGGAATCACTATGCACGCCCTGGATTCAAACATGCAAATTTTTTGTTGGTTCATTTACAGTATTTATCTCAATAGAAGTAAAAGTTGAAGATTTATGTAAAGCCAACTTCTGCAATTTCTTACGATTTTGTCATCTTGCACTATTATTTCGACTACTCATGAGACTGAGTTGGAGCTTATCGTTACACCCTTATTTACAACCCAAATCAGAGAATGAACAGATTTATATAGTTTTGAAAGTATTTTGAAGTGTCTTCCTAAGTTTAATTGTTACATTTTTGTTTGTTTGTTTGTTTGTTTTTCAAATAAGCTAAGGGATTTTAAGGTATTTTAAAGGATTTGTTTCACACGGAATTGCAAAAAAAAGACTTTTTCATTGAATCGGGTGCAAGATTGCAAGACCCCAGTGTTTGTTATGTTCTTCACATTGTGATGACAGAATAAATATACAATGAAAGAAACACATTAACATGCATTAACAATGAATGACTGTAGTGCATCCTCATTACATAATTTATAGCTGTATCTAGATAATGAAAAACATTTGCATTTACACCTTCTTTCAATATGTTCGGAATTCATCCCTGACCACTTCTGAATGTGGTTTCAGTTATCTGATCATGATCCGATCACAATGCGTCTCAGGTGCATTTACACCTACACATTTTAATGCATGATGTAAATTGGGCCATAGTTGACCCTGCTTCTGCATATTGCATTGGAATTGAAGAAAGCATAGCAACATCTCCATATCTTTGTCAGTCTCTTTCTCTCTGTCATCTACCATGTGTGTGGCTCTAGTATAAGGCTGTGGTGATATAGTGGAGTGCTCTTATGTCTTAAGTGAGATTGCAGATGTCCACAGTTTTTCAATGAATCTCCAGGGGCCAGTGCCACTGCCTTCTTTCCAGAGCCCATCCCACATACCTGCCTGACCACAAAGCCTTTCTGTCACCTCCACTGATCGATCCCCCATCATGCTGTCCAGCTCAAACATGCAGGCCAGTCTGTTTTACCACACACACATCAGGGCACAGACATTAGGCCCCAATGTCTGGAGGTTTGTACTGCCTTCATTACGGAAATGTTCTACACTTTGCCCCAGTGTTAGGGAAAGTGAAAATGTAGGGCCATATCACGCTGTTAAAGATGTGGGGAATCACTAGATAATACTACTTAATGTTCTCAGGGCAACATTTTCTTCAGAAAATTTTCTTCAGAAAAACATAATTTATAGTTGGAGCTATAAGAAAATCATGTTCTCCCCATGACAATTGGCTCTTCGGTTTGGTGACGTTGCATCCAGAGAGGTTTCTGCTGTCAATGGATTGCGTGAAAAGGGAGCATGGCAGTCCCACTCTTTGTCTTTGCCCAATAACATGCCCCATTGCCCCTGTGTCACTGCAAAATAGCCCCTCCAAAAAGATTTCAGGAAATTGTCTAGCCACTGTCATTGGCTGACAAGCCCATCCATCACACAGGCAGTCAAGGGCATTGGACATGCCCACGCTTCATTTAGCCATTCTCATGTGACAACGACTTAAAATAGAGATAGAATTATCAATGATTAAACTTGGAAACATCAGTTGTGTTGCTAATTATTTACTATATATACATTACACTCTAAAGATCAATTCTAAACATAAATTATGCATTACACCAGTGTTATGGAGAAGTTAAATACAATTAGTGACATTACTAGCTTAACTACATTTTTCAGTAGCGTGACAGTAGTGTAGTAGCTATTTTCACAACACTAGCAAAGAGCTACGTTTTCTAAAAAGAATCGGTATTTCACATTGTATTGTGAATGCACCAATGAAGTCTAGGGAGTGATAAAAAACATACTCACCTAAACAATCCTCTCTCTGAGAAAACCAAATAATTTAAGTGAATCCGTTCTTTCTGACAGATCATGTAAATTTTGTTGATTTTTGGGGCTTCAAGAGCTAAATAAAGTCCGACCCACCACTAATAGATGCTGTCAAATAACCCCATATACCGTTCATGGCGCGCTCTGCATCAGCGGTGTCAAACACGGCTAGTGGAATAATCGTTCGACCCTCACGATGACGGAATTCCATATCTGCGGATTCGCAAATACACTTACTGTATATATTCATTATAAACTTTTAATATTTTAATACTCCCTGATTTTTTCAGGTTTTCCATGATTATGTAAAGAGCAATAAGTGTGCTGACTGTGGTCCATTATGTTTTATCGCAGTATCCCTTATTAAAGCAGTATAAAGTTGATTCAGGACTTTATCTTCATTAGCTCAGAAGAACATGTGCATGCGCTTTGCATTGACACTTCATCTTATTTTTTCATTATTGTGTGCCTACACATATTAATGCTAATTGTTGCACAAGCCTACGTATCTCCTCATAAACCAGATAAATTACTCTTTCACTAATTCTTGAGATAAGGGACAAATCATTTCTCACATACAAAAGTCATCTTTATGCTAAAAAAGCAAGAAATTCATAATAATATGGCAAAGATCAATCTAAAGGATATGTTAATGGGCATTTATTGCTTATATTTTTAAATAATGTCATTCGAATAATTATATTTTTTTCATTCATGCTCTATACTTGGATACACATGTAACTTAACCAGTCCTCAGCAAGATGTCACAATGTTAAACCGCCAAACTAAGCATTTAAAAATGCAACAAATTCATATAAATATCAAATGAAAGGTGAGTATCTGTAAGATATCAAATGATACATAACGTAAACTTTAAATTATATTTACCAAAAAAAAAACTGCATATCAAAGTTGTGTCCACACTTTCAGATTTTTTTATAATCCTGAATAAATCAGACAATTCTATGGTCAGCTATAACGCTGAGGACCCCTTTTCCAACTTACTGCTAATGGTGGCTGCAACAGTAGGACACGTGGTCTGGTATGTGTTTTATTTTTTTCATATTTTAAACAATCCTTCATCTCAAGAATCAGTGTTTTTTCTGGCAAGCTTTATTCTTCATCAATGGTAAACAAAAATGCATACAATCTAAACTGTACAGTCAAAATCCACAAGTAAAACAGAACTTTGTCCAATGCCAATTTGCTTGATACTTGCTATGATTTTTTTGATTGATATACCCCAACTCAGAAATCTGGGGCTCCACAAATCTCCCACTGGTAATTGCAACTTCATGGTAGCATTAATTTCCAATCACCTTGTAAATACTGTAATATTTGTAATCATTCTGACATGGCATGATCACACCTTTAATTCATATTCTGTACTTTAATATTTACTATTTCTTCAGCAGAACACATTTGTTCAGTACTTCCTGTTTCACAATGCCCTCAGAGAATTTTATCCTGCATGGCGCAAATTAACACAATATCTATGACTATTCGTATGTGCTTTCGGTTTTTCTGAAGAAAAGATTGGTTAGTGTCTTTATTTAGCTGATTATTTATATTTCCTCATCGTCCATGCTTGTGACTCTCTTTGAACACCTCAGCACGTTCCAGTGCTAAAACATGTTGCTTGCTCGCCTCATGTTTGTAACAAAATTGTGAGATGTGTTTCCAGTCTTTAAAGCCTTTAACGGTGAACCTATCCTCTCCACCTGTTGTTGGATAATGACAAAACACTGCTACAAAACACTGCTTCCATACTATGCTGTACTCCAGCCAATTCAATTTACTGTTCCACTGAGCAGTAAAAGTTCGGATTTTACCCATCAAAGTCTTTGTTTCAGGGAATGCTTTTAAATTTAACTGGATTGGGGGCTCATCTATCTGATGGGGTTAGCAGCTCAGCAGACATACCTGGGTCTTTGGTAGACATAGTAGGCCATGGTGGATTTGCCAGGGATGGACAGGAGAGGGGAGCCACATTGTGTTCTCGTTCACTAAAGAGAGATAGTTCTCTTGCTAAAGATTTCATGGCTGTTCTTGAATATTTTAATATAACAGAGCACGTTGATTTTCCAACTCACTCGCATTCCCATACACTTGATCTAGTCTGTTCTTCTGGTGTTGACACTTTTTGTGTACAGGGTTTTGAAGTTGGCATCTCTGATCCTAAGCTCATTCCATTTAGTTTTACCCTCCCACTCCTGAAGCCTAAAAAGAAAACTACAATATCTTTTCGCAACGTAAAATACATAAACACATCCAATTTCTCTGCTGATATCTCTGCCTCCTCTCTACCATCCTCTGTCATCCTGTCCTGTCCTTTTGTTCATGTTACCTGACAAAGTCAAGTCAAGTCAATTTTATTTGTATAGTGCCTTTCACATCACACGTCGTTTCAAAGCAGCTTTACAGAAGATCAGGCATTAACAGACGATAAAACTGTAATGTCCATAATGTCGATGAATCATCATTGTGTAATTAGATATAATACGATTGTTAATCATGTTTAAAAATAAGTAATTAAATAATAATTGTATTAATAACCCCAGTGAGCAAGCTGTAGGCGACTGTGGCAAGGAACACAAAACTAACAGAAAAATAACTTTGGGAGAAACCAGACTCACTGTGGGGGCCAGTTCCCTTCTGGCTAACATCATGAATATAATGTAAATATTACTTATGTATAGTTAAAGTCATGGTTTAAAATTATTAAACTAAGTAAGTGTTAAGGGTCAGTGTTAAAACATCGATTTTGTATGAACTGTAATATTAATGACTAATGTCTTTGAAGTCCATCCTGGACTAACAGCAGAAGGTCACATAGATGCAATTGTCCTTGTTAATTGGCTGATGAAGGCTTTTGTTGGCAATTGTTAGACTATGCATTCCATTTCAAGATCGTAGTCCATCAATAGACCGAGGTGATCCAGGCAGAGATCAGGGATGTGAAATGCAGTTCAACCTGGCCGGTCATTTCGGTGAGGATTGATGTGGTCCATCCTAAATCCAAGGTTCAGACAATGGCATATGAAGTATCCCATGTCTTATGGTTGGAGTTGGCATCAGTCCATCCTCAAAAGTCCATCATAATAGACTGAAGTGATGTCTGGCTGGCACCGACTGCATTTAGTCATCATCATTCAGTGACACGTAGCAGTGGAGTCCAACACAAAGCAGGAATGGTGCTGGATCCAGCCTGTTCTGGTGACCTCAGGATAGGAGTCCCGAGGTTGAGACAGGGAAACAAATAAAATAATAATCATAGATGCCATTCAATTTACTGCAGAGATATAAATCATGATCAATGTTTCTGGTTTCTTGTTCTGGCAGACTAAACTAAAGCAGCCTAATTCTGGGTTGGAGGATAAATTAGGTGTATGACTGGCTAAATAGATGAGTCTTTAGTCTAGACTTAAACTGAGGGAGTGTGTCTGCATCTTGAACAGTGTTAGGGAGACTATTCCATCGTTTAGGAGCCAAATATGAAAAGGATCTACCTCCTTTTGTGGATTTTGATATTCTAGGAACTATTAACAGGCCAGAATTTTGTGATCGTAATGAACCTGATGGAATATAGCGTGGTAGAAGGTCACTTAAGTACTGCAGAGCTTGACCATACAAAGCTTTGTACGTAGTTAACAGAATTTTTAAACGAATATAGAATTTAACAGGTAGCCAATGTAACGAAGATAAAATGGGACTAATATGATCATATTTCTTGGTTTTCGTTAGCACTCTGGCTGCTGCATTTTGAAACAATTGAAGTTTATTTATTGTTCTTGCAGGACATCCTCGCAGTAATGCATTACAATAATCTAGTCTTGAGGTTATGAACACATTAATTTGTTTTTCGGCATCAGCAACAGAGAGCATGTGCCTTAATTTAGCAATATTTCTTAGGTGGAAGAATGCTGTTCTACAAACATTGGTAATTTGATTTTCAAAGGACAGATGGTATCAAATATTACACCTAAGTTCTTCGCTGTTGAAGATGATGTAACAGTACATCCATCTGGAGTCAAATTATATTGTAGTGGCTTATTTTTTTTGAGTTTTTTTGGTCCAATAATTAGTACATTTGTTTTGTCAGAATTGAGTTGAAGGAAATTTCTGGCAATACAATCTTTTATTTCATTGATACACTGCAATTTTCGAGAATTGTGACATCTCATCAGGTTTTGAAGAAATATAAAGTTGAGTATCGTCGGCATAGCAGTGGAAACTTATTCCACGATTCCTGATAATATCTCCCAGGGGAAGCATATACAAGGAGAAAAGCAGAGGCCCTAAAACTCCATATTTTACTTTTGTTTGGTTTGACAATTCCTCATTTACATAGAAAAAAGTGGTAGCGGTCTGCTAAATATGACCTAAACCATGCTAATGCAACTCCACAATTGATAACATAATTCTCTAGCCTATTCAAGAGAATGTTGTGATATATCATGTCGAATGCAGCACTAAGATCTAAAAGCACTAGAAGAGAAATGCAGCCGCGATCAGATAAGTCATTTGTAACTCTGATAAGTGCAGTCTCTGTACTGTGATGAGGCCTAAATCCTTGCTTAAATTATTTGTATATACTATTTCTCTGTAGAAATTAACATATTTGGGTGGATACTACCTTTTCTAGTATTTTTGACATAAACGGGAGATTTGAAATTAGTTCTTCAGGATCAAGTTGTGGCTTTTTAATAAGCGGTTTGATAACTGCCATTTTAAAGTTTCTTGGGACATGTCCTAAGCATAGCTGTCACGATCCCCTGTTGTCTGCCCCGTGTTTCAATTGTCATAAACTACACTTCCCATAATTCCCTGCCCTCATCACTGCCCATGCACTTCATTGTTCTCACCTGCATGTCGTTTAGTCATCATTGTGTTTGTGTATTTAAACCCTGTTTGTTCCGCAGTCATTGTTGATCATTGTTTGTAGATGTTGGATGTCGATGTTCAGCCCAGTTTACCCTGTTCATGTACCCTTTGATGTTTTCATGTTTTTGTTTAATTTTTCCCATTGTGGATGTTTCCTTTGTTCCTGTCTGTCTTGTTTTCACCTTTATAAATAAAACCCGCACTTAGATCCGTACTCCTCGTCTGCCTCCTCCTACTAACGTTACAGAACGATCGACCATGACTGGGGAACAAACAGGGTTTAAATACACAAACACAATGATGACTAAACGACATGCAGGTGAGAACAATGAAGTGCATGGGCAGTGATGAGGGCAGGGAATTATGGGAAGTGTAGTTTATGACAGTTGAAACACGGGGCAGACAACAGGGGATCGTGACAATAGCGAGGAGTTCATAATATTAAGAAGAGGTTCTGAAATTACAGGAGACACCTCTTTTAAGAGCTTAGTTGGTATAGGATCTAACAAACATGTTGTGGCTTTTGATGTTTCGATAAGTTTTGTTAACTCTTCATGACCTATAACAGAGAAGGATTGAAGTTGCACTTGAGGAAAATTATTAGACACTGTTTTCTGAGGTGCTATGACAGATGATTGCATAATTCCAATTATATTTCTGATTATTTCAATTTTATCTGTAAAGAAATTAATGAAGTCATTACTCTTGTGCTTCGACATAATATCTGGTTCTGTTGAGGCTTTATTCCTAACCAATTTAGCCACAGTACTGAATAAACATCTAGGAGTTGTGGTTATTTTCTATGAGTTTACTAAAATATGCTGACCAGGCAGCTTTTATTGCCTGTCTGTAGCTACAGACACTATTCTTCCATGCACCACAAAATACTTCTAATTTTGTATTTTTCCACATGCGCTCCATTTTACGAGCTGCTCTCTTGAGAGCATGAGTGTGATCATTGTACCATGGTGCAGGACTTATTTCTTACATTTTCTTTAATCTAAGTGGCGCGACAATATCAAGAGTGCTAGAGAAGACTGGATTTATATTTTTTTGTTATTTCATCAAGTTCTTCTGGGCTTTGGGGTTTATTGAGTGTATGAGATAGATCTGGAAGATTATTAATGAAGCTATCTTTAGTGGTCGAAAGAATAGTTCTACCTGAATGACAGCGTGGTGTAGATTGAGTAACATTAGCTGATTGCAGCATACAAGAGACGAGGTAATGATCCGAGATGTCATCGCTCTGCTGCAGAATTTCTATATTATCAACATCAACTCCATATGACAGAATTAAATCTAGCATATGATTATGGAGATGAGTTGGTCCTGTTACATTTTGTCTGACTCCAAGAAAGTTGAGAATATTGATAAATGCTAATCCCAATATATCATTTTCATTATCTATGTGAATGTCACTAACAATTAAAGCTCTATCTACAGTAACTACAAGATCTGATAAAAAAATTTGCAAATTCACCAAGGAAATCAGAATAAGGCCCGGGTGATCTATACATTGTAGCAAGGACAAAAGATGAGAGATTTTTTATTTATATTTGACGGTGTCACATTAAGCATTATTAGTTCAAAAGACTTTTATACATTTATATCCTGTCCTCTGAGTAACACCAACAACTTCACTGTAAATTGTAGCAACACCTCCTCCTCGACCCTTCAGACAAGGCTCATGTTTATAACAATAACCTGGGGGAGTAGATTCATTTAAACTAATATATTCATCCGGTTTAAGCCAGGTTTCAGTCAAACAGAGCGCATCCAATCTATGATCTGTAATCATTTCATTAACAATTAGTGCTTTGGTAGAAAGAGATCTAATGTTTAGTAGCCCTATTTTTATATGATGTGTATTTTTGTATTGACCTTAATGACATTTTTTCTAAATGGTTTAGTGAGGGTATTGTGTTTGGTAGTTCAGGGAACAGACACAGTCTCTATGATATATCTAGGTGATACAGTCTCTATGTGTTGTAGTTTATGTGACCTATGTGACGTCTCAAGGCAGCTAGCAGGATTAACCAGTTTGTCTGCGTCCTGACCTGGGCCCAAGTTAGTCAAATACTGTCATTATTAAGACTATGAGCCAAATTACTAGAGAGGAGAGTTGCACCTTCCCTGGAGGGATGGAGTCCATCTCTCTTTAGCAGGTCAGGTGTACCCCAAAAACTCTTCCAATTGTCTATAAATTATATTTTATTCTTCAGGCACCACTCAGACATCCAGCCATTCAGTGACACTAATCTACTATAAACCTCATCACCACGACGAGCAGGGAGGGGACCAGAGCATATTACAGTGTCTGACATCGTTTTTGCAAATTCGCACACCTCTTTAATATTATCTTTAGTGATCTCCGACCGGTGAAGCCGGACACCATTAGTGCCGAAATGGATAACAATTTTAGAAAATCTACGTTTAACATTAGCCAGCACTTGTAAATTTGATTTGATGTCAGATGCTCTGGTCCCCGAAATGCAATTAACAATAATGGCTGGAGTCTCAATTTCCACGTTCCTTACAATAGAATCGCCAATAACAAGGGCTCTTTCAACATGATTCTCAGTGGGTGTATCACTGAGTGGGGAGAATCGATTCGAAAGACGAGATGTCACCCAAATGCCCTGTTGCAGGGGCTCTACAGCCGGAACCAAAGTGTGTATGTTGCTTTCTGTACAACTCGCATCCGAAACAGTATCTACCGGCTTCACTTTCTCACTGACCTCCACTAGCGTTTGGATGCGAGTCTCTAACTCATTAACCTTCTCCGTCAGCCTGACTAATTCCTTACATTTATCACATGTGAATCCCTCACTGCTGATGAAGGAGGCTTTTGTAAACGTGACATGCAATGCAGGAAGAAATAACATGAGCGGATGCCATGACTTACCCCAAATTGTTTGTTGTTCCTGAGCGGTGAGGGTTTGAGATGGATGTGAATCCCTCACACAATTGTTTGTTGTTGTTCTTGATAAGCGGTGCTTTGAAATCGATACAATAATCTGTGTGCTGCAGAGGAGAAAAAACGCGTGGTCTTCAAACTGGTGGCAGAGGGGGCTTTGCCCAGTAAGATGTGGGTTTACCAACAGGGGAACCATACTGCATAAAATACATCACAAGGGGTAACCAACGGGCAAGCAGCACATGTGAAGCACCTACTCCAGTACAGAGCATTCTAGCGCACATACTGGGCCAGGCATCGAATTTCTCAGCCGAATTGGCCTGCCACAGGGCTGAGGAGGAGAGACATCCAGGGTTCACCGGTCTCGGTAACTCACATGGGGGAAAAAGTGCATATCTTCCCATACTTACCTGTTCATACCCGACAACACACGGGATTTGCGAGATTATAAAATCTCGCAAAGGTATTGGGTGTCACCCAGCCTATTGCTCTACAGATGTCTGCTAGAGAGGCACTGTTGTTCAAGGCCCAAGAGGCCGCAACACTCCAGCACGCCCTGGGCCTAGTATGCCAAAGCGATTGCATCCACGATCCAATGGGCGATCCTCTGTTTGGAGACAGCCCTTCCCTTTATGCTGTCACCCAAAGCAGACAAAGAGCTGCTCAGAGCGTCTAAAGCTGGGAGATGGGGATGTCAAGGAAGTGCACCTTGTCGACACCCTTCATCTCAACCAGGTTAAGCCACAGGTGGCACTCCTGCACCACAAAGGTGGACATCGCCTGCCCAAGAGCCTATGCCTTGACCTTCATTGCACGGAGGGCAAGGTCGGTCGCCGAGCGCAGCTCCTGCATCACTTCTGGGTCAGGACTATCTTCGTGCAGCTCTTTCAATGCCTTGGCCTGATGCTCTAGCAGAGGCACCCTGTCCAGCGGCACTGTAAGCCTTGATCGCCAAGGACAATGTGGATTTAAAGGCCTTGGACGGGAGTCTCGGCGATTCCGCCAGGAGGAACCACTCCCATTGGGGTCCCAAATCGCCCCCAGATCTAACTATTAATTCCAACATGGCATGAACACACCACTAATTCATATTCTGTACTTTAATATTTGCTATGTCTTCAGCAGAACACATTTGAAGAAACATAGAAACATTTTAGCTCAGTAGGTCCTACTAGTAGCGGCGTTTTGTGGGCACAGGTGCACCGCAACTGCCTTGTCCACCTGGGGAATCTACGTGTACCCCCTGGCCATCCCAGCATTGAGGGTAGTGAGAGAAGAGAAGCTCAGAGGTCAGGTCCGGCCAGTAAAAGGTGCCTGCCAAGACTTTGTGAGCTCCTCATGCACCTCCTGGAAGAATGGAACCAGGGCACGGCTGTGAGCTGCTCTCTTAGCCCAGGAACCAATAATCAAGCCGCGAGGGCTCAGGGCAGGGTGTAGGTTTCCACTCAAGCCCAATGCTCACAGCAGCCCAAGCAAGCATGGCCACCAACTCCACATCATCCTCAGTCTGGGTGAAAACACCCGAAGGTGGGAAGGTGGGGGGAATGGGAGGTCCGTGGAGGACTCCCATTGGGGTCCCCAAATTCCCCCAGCTCTAACCGTTGTGGCCTTGTACCCGTTAATAGAATGACCACAACACTTACGACTGGAGACACTGAAAAGTAGTGGGAGGCAATGCAGCCAAAGTGTGACGTCCCAAAAGTGTCTGTCTGACACATTGATCAACATTTAAAAACATCACAGATAGAATTAGGCCTTATGTTCAATGATATGAACATAAAACACTATTTTGACTTTAAAGCCACTTTTTGTAATTTAAGTAATTTACATTTCTGTTACAACAATATTTGTCTATGATGTAATTAGGGATGTGCCTCAAGCCGAATACATTATTCAGAAAGGCACGAATATGATTTCAAAACAAATAACTTAATGATTAATCCAAATACTTATTATACAAATAATATTTGTATAACTGATTATCCAAGAGGCACAAGGATAAAGCAACATTTTAAATAAACATATACAAAATGACAAAGAATTTCTGAATCAGTGCAGTCAATATTTCTAAAGTGTAAATCTTATGAATGAAAATGTGCATGTTGTGATTTCAGATCGGATTGCCGTGATCTCGACACCGTTTGCGGTCTTTGTTAATTGTGCATGTCTGGAACTTATTAAGTGTAACATTAAGACACAAAATCTTATACACCTTCCACTTCTTGAAGTGTCTTTGTTAATATATCACACGATTCACACGTGATTCTCATGTATTCATTTATAGCCTAAACCTGAGCATGATGTTACATTCCTGACCTGAAGTGATGATTTCTCATCGGAGCTCATCGAGCCATCTTTTAAATTTGACTATATTTATGTCCACATCAGCGATTAAGAAAATTATCTGGTTAAGACTTTATTTCCAAAAGTTAACCGCTCAATAGATTAGTCTATTCATCTACGTATTAGGAATATTCCTCCTTATGTAAAATGAAGACTGAAACATACTCCTTCTTTTTGGAAAGGTGCTATATCAATTTTACATTATTCTTCTTATTATTATTTAACGAAATGATGGTGTCCTATCGTAAAAGATTCCTGATAGAATGATGGGACTTTCCCTTGTTTGTAGGCTACATTGATTTTATTTTTCATTGCTTGACATTTTACATTTTGCTCAACACCTCCTGCCTTCACTGTAATGTTGTTATTCATAAACAGACAAACAAAAATTCTGTTTCATGCAGCTATTAATATCAGAAATACCTGGAGAAACCAGTTAACAACATATTCCACAGTTAATGTAGCCTACAAATTCAGTTTCATTTGGTATGAAAAAAATTCTAATAAAATAATATATATTTTTAAATAATTGTTGTATAATGATAATAATAACGTCTAGGAGGGAACAAGACGTTGTGTCGAAGAAACAACACTAGGGGTCTCTTTTGAGAGCATCGCGCATCTCTGAACTTCAGAAAAGGCCAATTAGAAATTGGCAGACAGAATTTGCATGGTCCGCCCCTGGACATACGGGTATAAAGGGAGAGAAATGCGTCTGTTTGTTCAGGAATTTGCCTGAGGAGCCGACAATGAGGTTCGGCCATAACAGTGGCTCGGTTCAGCGACGTGGCCAGGAGGACACAACATCTCGTTCCCTCCATTAGAGAACAGAGGTTACAACAGTAACCTTGACATTCCCCGTCTGTCATGCTCAGTTGGGCCCAGGTTGAGGCAAAGCTGCATGTTTTCTGGAAGCCACAGGAGGACGCCCTCGGTGGACAGATGGAGCATGGCCCGTGCTGGTGGCGCGACGGGGCATGATATGAGCGATGGCCTCCATCTGCTTCTTCACCGCTGAGAACTGCTGGGCGAAATCTTCAACGGTGTTGCTGAAGAGACCGAACCAGGTTCAGCCACAGATGTCGTTCCTGAATCACGAGGGTGGCCATCGCCTGCCCGAGTGTTCGCGCTGTGACCTTCGTGGCCCTGAGGTCGAGGTCGGTCGCTTAGCGCATTTCCAGCAACACGTCGGAGTCAGGACTACCCAAGTGCAGATCTTTAATTGCCTTGGCCTGGTGGACTTGCAGGAGGGCCATGGCATGCAAGGTGGAAGCGGCCTGTCCGGCGGCACTGTAGGCTTTGGAGGTCAGTGACGATGTCATCCTACAGGCCCTGGAGAGGACCGCCGAGTACCCGTTGACCCGTCGAGGGTAGTGAGAGCGGATGAGCGAGGGGGTCGATTACGGGCAGTAAAAGGTGCCACTACCTCGTCAGCTCATCATGCACTTCCGGGAAGAAAGTGTCTGTGAGCGGCTCCCAGACCCGAGGAACCAATCATCCAGCCGCAAAGGCTGTGGGGAAGACTGAGGGTTCCAGTCCAACCCCACGCTGACGGCAGCCCGGGCAAGCATGTTGGCCATCTGGCCATCACCCTCTGACTGGGTGTGCTGACCCGAGGGTGGCAGCCCAATCGAGTCTTCCGCGTCAGACGCCGGAACACTCTCCGATGCAGCGGTGAGCTCATCATCCAGCTCAGAAGTCAACAAGCATCTCGGGGGGCGGGTGGTTCGTGGGGATGTAAATGAGCATGCTGCCATCACCAAATCACCTCCATCGCTAGCCGGGTCGTCCTCAATCCCTTGGGAAGAAGTAGCGATGCTAAATTAATCAGTACATCATGCAATTCATTCGATTAAAAATGTTAATCGATTTACAGTCCTAGTGAAAATAACAATTCAATATAATAAATAATAATAATATTTTATACATTTTTAGAATGTGCTGTGTATTTTTATGCCATTAGCTTAGCACTACACTATGTACTTGGTCATCTTTTGAAGGAATTTTAGTACAATAGTGTCCCCTCAATTGAGATTACAGTTGTTCATTCTGTAATGGAACAATAAACTATTTTCCATTTTTTTTTGTGAATGTCCCTGTTCAACTTCCTTTTGGCATGAGATGTCAATATGGTCCACAAGGTGGAAACACTCACAATTGAGCCTTTTCTGTCACAAAAAAGTGACAAACATCAGGAGATAAAGATAGAAACAAAAACAGTGGATGTACTGGTCAAGAGTAGCTGTGAGAGGAAGTCAGGAGATACCTGCATTTGGATGACTCCAGTCTGAAGGAATATAAATACATCTTTGTGGGTCTAAACTCCTGAAGAGTAATAGTCCAATATCTCATAGCAGTCGTAACATGCATGTATGTGCCTGTACATGCACACACAGCCAAATTAAGTATACTTTAAAAGGCTAATGTTCAACTGAACGCAGATGCTAACCTTCACATCAAAACTGAACTATACTACGGGCATTAACATGAGTATAAGTTTGATACGAATGCCGAGATAAACGAGGCGAGAGAAATAAATATACTTGTATCCCATTCAGTAATAAAACATTTTATCAATAATGTATTAATTGAAATATATATTTCACTCTGTAATGGCACTGAGAACAGAGACTTTTTAAAACACACTTCGTATCCGCATTCTTTGGAAAATGCTGATTTTGGGCAACTGAAAACGGAGTTTTCAAACTCGGTCTTAACAAAACATGGTCTTAGGAGACCTGTGTAGCTGCCATTAAGCTAGGTTTTGGAACAGTTTTACTGTTCAAATTGAAGACAAAAAATATTTTGACACTTTCTAGTTGTCAATTGACATGTTCATGTTACTCTGCCAGGACACTTGTGTGAATTTGAGGGGAACTGACTTCATACAGTACATCCACTATAAATCAACTTGACACGTGTGTGTGTCTGTGTGTGTGTGTATGTGTGTGTGTGTGTCTGTGTGTATGCATGTGTGTCTGTGTGTATGCGTGTGTGTGTGTGTGTGTGTGTGTGTGTGTGTGTCAGCACAGTTCTTCAAGAGTGCGTGGAACTGTCAAGGTGATTCAGTGTCCTAAAACCTGCCGTTTCTCACACCTCACCTTCTCTGTAGGTGGATTTGCAGGTTCAAAGCACAAATGAACGGTACAGTCACACACACACACACACACACACACACACACACACACACAAATGCATCCTCAACACATTTGTGCATACGAAAAGACACAGTTAAAGACCTACACGCCGCAGCTGCTCTCAGAGTAGTGTTTGTGGGTCACAGCTCTGCACTTTTGTGATGGAACTCTTTCACACACAGATCAATCGAGAACTGCTCCAATCAGACCCTGAGGACTGGACATCATGATTAACACAAGCTCATATCATAAGAGGGATCTTTGTATTTCCACCGTGCTTCATGGGTTCATTGGCTTCAATGGGCATCACAAACTACTATGTACTAGCATTAAAATACATACAAGTCAATGTATTTATTGTGTAACTAGATGTTGTAATGTAAAATTATCACAAGATTCACATTCATTGCTACTGAGGTAGAGGTACGGGTAGGTGTAGGAGTAGGATTAGGGTTTATGGAAAGGGTTGGGTTAAGGTTAAGGTTAGGTTTAGGGGTAACTTGCAGGAACTATAGATTAAAGTACAATGCAACAACACATATGTACATAATAAATACACTGTATCAAGTGCTTAAGTACATATTAGTTAAAGACACATAACATGTGGTCCATTTAATAAAAATAAAAAAAACACACACACCTTTAATTTTTGTCCTAGAGCTGCAGAAATGGAGCACATGTTTCAGGTCAGAGGTCATATGGGTTATGCATTTTTCAGTGCGGCTGGACCCGTGGCTTTATGAGTGACCCACCCACCCAATGACCCCTCCATTAAACTCAGCTGGACAACACAATCACCCTCGCTTTGTCTTTTCCTGAAAACACACACAGCTAAAGAGAGCTGACCGAGAGAGGCTGAGATGAGTCCGGCTGGAGGTCACGGCAGGAGTCAATGCTATTCAAAGGCTGGATCAGGACCTCACAGCCATGGGCCAATCAGAGGATGCTATGTGCTGTAGAAAACTGCCATACATAAACACACACACACATCCAACAACAGTATAAGCAAATAAATGTATCCACACATGAAAATGCAGACAGACCAATGTGTCTATGCTCAACTGATGCAGGAAAACACACCCACATACACACACAACCCACCCACACGTCACACAGCCCAAGGCAAAGGGCAGCATGCCGTGGGCCAACATTTCTGTCTTTTTCACTCTCTCTTTTCACATTTAATGGTCAGTCTCTCTCTCTCTTACACACACACATACACCTGGCCCTGTATGGGGAGCTAAAAGAACCTCCACTGAACCCATTTCACAGATAACCTATCCAGCTGCCACATCAGAATGATTTTCAATCAGGCATTTCACTGGACTAGAGTCCCAGGACCCCAGAGCTGGTCCCCCCCCCACCCCCTGCTTGCTCAGCAAGCATCTACTTTAAAACAAGAGAAGTCAAATGAGTGAAGGAATATCCTTCCATGCACATGAGATATGTTATTTGCACAGTTTAGCTCTTTGACAGCGGTTCAGCAAACAGACATGTGTGTTCCCCACACCCGTGATGTGTCTGAGCTCTGCTAATCTACTCCTCCTCATTCATCTACATAGAAGAAATCTATGTTTGCATACTGAAGCTCTGCGCTCTTTATTTCCTGCCTTGGAGTGACAGCATTGTGTTGCTTGTTATGTGTGTGTCCTTGTCTGCATGTGACTGGGAGGGGCTTGTGTGTGGGGGGAGAGGCAATTCAACTCATCAGCCATTCATCACACTATTGCCCTGCAGTCGATGGCATTCCTCTGACCCATGTACACACAAACCCGAGGAAAAGTTCATCCCAAAATGTAAATTCTTTAAAAATATTACCATTATTACATAAAATTAGCACTATAAAACTAAATCGAATTTGCACTATCCACCAATAAATGAAATTACAGTGACATCACACCATAGGCAACCACGCCTCCGAGTTCTTCAGAGCAGCAGCTTTCAGTGGTGGATGGAAGAAGTACTATTGTTTTATTAATCTTTAAAGCATTAATAATGATTGCTTAGTCTAATAAAATAATGTTCTAAAGAAATATCTATGGTTTCAGTAAAGAAACATGAATAGGTTCTTTTTAAACTTTCAACAAAATCAGTTTTAATTTGGTTCATTGGGACAGTGGGATTTTGTCAGACATGTACAGACTGATCGCACAGTCAAATCGGAAACAGTAGGTTGACATTTCCTTAGCTAAAATCGTTATGTGCTTACCGAAATGTGAAATACTGCCCCTAGTGGCCAAATCAGTAACTGTTGTTAGGGGAAATGTCCACGGAGGGGCACCAAAAGTGATTTGTGAAGAAAATTGTTGTTGTACGACTGTACAGTGAAGATGAATGCATACATTATAACCTGAATCTGCCAACACAAATCCCAAACCTACAGTAAGGAAATTAGTGGAAAATGCAACCTCCGAATCACTCTCGTCAATGATTATGCAAACAAGATTACTTCATGGTTTCAATGCTGGATCCAGACCCGGGTCTCCCGTGTTGCTAATCCAACGTGCTTCTGGTCACACCTGAAGGGAAGCTAATTGTGCTGGGGCCAATGCAAAAAAGGCTGATAGGAGATGGCACTTGTCAGTGAGTCGGCATAATGTGGCCGATCCTAGGGTACTAGAGCTCTTGGAGTTCTAAATGAGAGTTCACTGCAAATATGCTGCAAATTCACCATAGATATTTTTCACATGCAAATAAGCTTTTGCACCAGACTTGCGGCAAATTGTCTATTGTTGCCAAAGGTTTACAACTGTTGAGGTCCACAACTACCGGTGTGGAGCAGCAAACTTCTGGCAAACATTTGCAGCAAATCACAAGTTAATTTGCATATTGTAAAGGGATTAAGGGAAAGGAGGAGGCGAGAACCGGCTTGACAATATAAATAATATTTTAATGAATTACACACACATGACTGTCAGCTCCCTCTCGGATGCTTAATTAGCCTGATAAAGGACCGGGCGTGCCCTCCCTGTCACATTCCTCCCTCATTCTCTCAGGCCGGGGAGCCCCCGGTATGACGTACATACCCCCTCTTTCCTGGGGGAGGGCGTGCCCTAAGCCGCGTCTGCCTGCAGGTCTTCCCGCCTTCCTGAATCTGGGAGGGGACAGGGGGAGGGAAACAGAAATAATTAAAATGTAAAATGTAAAATGTAGTACCCCCGCAAAAAAACACTGTAAAATTTAAAAGAGAGGGAAAAGGCCAACGTGGAGCAGCAGTGAGGAGTAAGCGAGAAAAAACACTTACTCGCGAGTTGGTCCTTGGCCACTCCTCCATCCTCTTATGGTCGACAGCCGTGCCTCCCCGGGCGGATCGGAGGCAGCCCTCCAGACTCTGGTGAACGGAACGCCCCGCCACGTTCTCGGTGAACAGAAGGGGTCTCCCCCGCCCCTAGCAGCGGTTCTCCTGCTCCAGGTGGTCGGCAGCGAGCGCCTCCCCGCTCGCGGTCAGCAGTCTCAGACCCCAGCGCATTTCAGTGGCTGGTACGGGACTCCTCCGCCCCTGGCAGCGGCCCTGACTGCTCCAAGCGGTCGTTTAGGAGCCCCTTCTCCCCTCGTTCCTCCGCTTCCAGGCGGCCGGGCTCCTCCGTCCCCCGGCAGATGGCCGCGGCTGCTCCGCTGGGTTGGATGGTAGTGGCGAGAACTCTACTACGGCGTATACATCCTCCTTCCCGGGTTTCGGAACCAGTGTAAAGGGATTAAGCGACAAATCTGCGGCTAGTTTTTATTTTTTTGTAAGGGAGGTTCCAGTTCATCTCGCTAGATCTTACATGTTTGTTTTGTTCATGTGATCATCGTTTGCACTTTTTGGAAATTCAGAACAGCCGTTTTTGATCAGGGTTTGATTCTTTTGTGAAAAATGTAAATCTACCAATAGCAGCTGCGGGAAACATTTATATTTTTAGAGTAGCAGCGATAACAATTATGGTGATCTGTGAAATATCATAATTTATGTCAAATCCTGAGTTTGTCCTGATCCACTGATCCTAATGGAAATAGCCTAAATCTTCAATAATCGTTTGATTATGAGGTGTTTCAACTCCTCAAACTGCAATTTTGGGGCATTTTCAACTCAGTATGAACAAGCCAGCCATTGAAATCAGTTATTTTCAGGGGTGTACATGGAATAACATGGACGCACCGGCAATGAGCATTTGTTTGTTTACAGTAACTTCATCGATTCAAACTTGCCATGTGATAATTGGTCTCCAAACATGAGAACCAATGGCGTTTGGCATCATCATTGATGGTAAAAGACTGTGTACTTAACAACTTTCATGAGGATAGGAGCTAAACTCCCATGAAGCATTGCAAATTACATAATTTAAAAACAATGGAAAATATAATGAATTTATTTTTATATATTTTTTATATTTTTTGACTATGAATTTAATGTTGTTAATTATAAGTACAGAATATATTATAAATGTATTGCAAAATATTAAGAAAACACAAATATATTTTGATAAAGTAGAGTGTAGGTTGACTTGATTGCTTCATTCACAGTGTGTCATGGAGGTGGGCGGTTGCTACATAGCTCTTTTGGCACGGTTTGTTCGCTGCAATTCTCTGACTGGTCGATCTTCCTTTTCAGGATCATGGGTAGTGTAGTTTATCACCAGGATTTCCATTATTACATGATTTCCAAATAATACATTGAAATAGCACATACTGATGGCTTCAACAGAAGTATACCATCGATTATCAACACTGGAGCTCAAGGTAGGACTGTCTTTAAAGGTTTATCGAATGGAATGGTTACTTCCAGAACCAGATTCTTGCACTCAGTTGTGCCAAAATAGTGTGGATTCTTTGATAATTAAACCAATCAGAATAAAAACCGCAGTTTAAACTGACCCCAACAACACTGCGACAATGTGTCAATATGCTAATGTTCAAAGGCAGCGTCATCTTTCACTGCTTTGTGTTGAAGTGTGTGTGTGTTTAAGGAGTTTTGTGGATAGCCTTTTTAGCAATGGGGGATTGACTCCTTACACTGCCTGCAGAATCAATGACCTTTGACCCCCAAGATCATGCTCACAAAGGCAGCTAAAATTGCTTTCTAACACTGACCATGCCAGTCGCCACAAGCTCTGAAGCGCTCTGTAATGAGCTAAAAGCAATTCTACATTTCCAAAACCTGTCCATTTTACAGCGAGGGTGTGTGACTGTGTTTGCATGCCATCAAATGTTTGTTTATGTGTGTGAGTGTGTCTTGATTATTACCATATTTGATTACATGGTGACTGGGAAGAGAAAAAGCACAAGAAGAAATTTCACAAAAACACATGCGCACACACACACACACACACACACACAAGGTCAAGGACGTCAAATGCATTTACTGAGGGAGAAGTGCAATCACCACACACACAAACACACACACACGAGTGGTAATTAACAGGGCTGGTCACACAGCCATGAGGCATCCCCTCTTTTAGAGGTTTGGCAGCCTTTTCCATGGTCAAAAGAAGAAATGGCCTCCTCCTCCTTCAAACAAAGAAGAACATCATTAAATCCGCAGCCGCCCACAGTCTGAGCCTGATCGATAATCCAGCAAACGGAAGGACGGCGGAGGAGAATGGCCAGGTTAGAGGTGCAGTGCTGGGTTAGAGCAAGACCAAGAGGTACAATTAGAGCCAGCGGCACTACATATGACCAAAAACACTCCTGTGTTTATAGAGGAAATGTATTTGCTTGGATATGATGAAATACGTGTTCAACCCACAAAGCTAAAACTAATATATATTTTAAAGTACGTTTTTTATAGTGGTGAAGTGTGTAATTTTCCCAAGGCTGGGAAACACTTTCGCGTATCCCAGCCTTGTATACTCAGACAATTATAAGTAAGCCATTCATAGGTTGATTTCCCTGATACTATAAGTGTGAACACTGTGGCTCTGTTTAAACATCACAACCTGTCTGGCATAGCAACATTGTCTCAACTAATGGAGTTAGGGGTGGGATTATTACCTTCATTAGGGATCCTTCGCTACTTATTGTCATTTCAATCTGATACCAAGGACTGTCATGGATATATTGCTGATATTGATACTTCTAGTAAATTGATTTGACATTCCTGAGAATAAAATGGATAGTTTGAGTCTTTGTTATCATATTTTTTTAGTCCTCTTGTTTGGAAAAGGTTTTATCTGTGACTGGCTAAAGCATTTCTCAGCATTAAGATGAGCAAAGACGAAATTCTTATCCTATGCAATTATTTGTTAAATTATAGTTCACTTCAATGCTTATGACACACATTAATTTTCATGGCAAATCAATAATAAAATCACTAGTTTAAAAAAAAATAGGATTGATATTTGAGTTTGAGTATTGATTCTCATACAACATACAAGTCTCGGAAGTATCGATACTTTAGGATCAATCCGCCCACCCTCATTCACTATCACTGTACGTTTAGTTAATGTAAGGATGGGGTGAGTGATCAGAAAACCTTATTAAAAACCAACACCAGTCGCTAAGTGGTTTCTTACTGTCCCAAGTCAAAAGAGCCCAGGGACCATATTATGGACTCTAGATATGGCTCGGGTTCCTACTTCAATGGAAGTCTATGGCAGTATTTCACCATTTTATTGTTTGACCATTTACCGGTGAAAATCTAAATTTTGCAGTAAAGTATGAACACAAGAATTAAAGGATTGCTCCAGGTTTAATACAAGTTATGCTCAATCAACAGCATCCGTGGCATTATGTTGATTACCACAAAAAAAATTCAAATCAACCCACATTTTCTTTTTAAAAAAGCAAAAATGGAGGGACAAGTTGACATTTTTATCATTTTTTTTTAAGTTATCACTATGCCACCAATGCTTTAGATTGATGCATAACTTCTACTGAACATATTCCTTTAAGCTATTCTTCATATTTGAAGCTCATAAGATGTGGGATTAGTTATGCAGTGAAGTTTAATGCTTAGGTTTATGGTTTGATCTACTCCCCAACCCAACATATGAGTAACAGTAATAATGATGGTTGCCTTAGCAAGCACCACTAACAAAGGCTTCAAAATGAAGACGTATGCTGCCTTTTTCTGAAAAACCCTTAGCATTGTCACATTAGCATCCATGATCAGTTTATTGAAGATAAATTGTATATAATTGTGCATAAACAGCATCTTGTAATCTTATTAATTTATGGATTCCACAACTGCTCGGAACACCATCCTTAGCTAATTCCAAGCTGAAATGTTTTGATGAGAGATCAATAGGGTATGATTGCGTATGACCCACGGAGAAATGGGGGGAAAGAGTTTTAGATTGGCGCACGATTGATGTTAGCTTTAGCTGGGCTCTTTGGCTGACCGACCATTATCTTACATGTAACCCTCTGCAATTGAGTTTGCTGCAACTTAATCAGGCCCCCCTTTGGTCATGACCATGGGTTAATCTAATGGAGGAACAGCACTTCAGGGCCACTGCGAGCTTTTGGGGGGTTCAAGGGGCCTTCAGAATCACTAAGTTCTGGCAGTTTGAATTTCCTTTAAAGGAAAATGGAGGGAGGATATTCTGGTCAGCCGTTGGTGATATATGGTTAAAAAGAGAAGAGTTCTGGAATTGTCCATCACTGCGTTATTTTACCCCATCTCTGGGCATCAGAAGTGACTAGATCTAGCCCCCCCCCCACCACACACACACACACACACACACACACACACACACACACACACACACACACACGCACAAATCCTTGCAATAGAGTAAAAAAGCCAGATTCCAGAAACAAAAATCCCATTCATTTTTATCTTAGCCAAAATATTTTTTAATGATAAACTATAAAACTTTTAAAGAAGACCCAATGTGAACTCTATGGTTGTTAAATAATTGTATATGCTTTTGCTGATGCCATTTGTCTACGTTATTTCGACTAAATTTGTTTTTTGAAATCATGTTCAACAGTAACTACACTACCCATGACCCTGAAGAGTGATGATCCACCAATCAGAGAATCACAGCCAACAAAGTGCACCAAAATTTTATTGAGTCAGTAATCAAGTCAGTACCTTTACTCTCTCAAACTTCTTATAACTTTTTATACATCTGAACATTTGTCTTTGTCAATTAATTGACTTTGGTCCTATTTTCAAATACTTTTTTGCTTCAAATCAAAGTTTTAGATGTTTTGATTCACCTCAGAGACAGTTGGTTTGGTTCATGGCTTTGAACTCTTTTATGAAGAATTTAATAAAATTCCTATTAAATAAATAAACAAGAAGAATATTTCCATATCAAAGACAGCTAAAAAGTGGGCGGGTACTGTTGTGCTCTAGTCAGTATGCAAATAGATAGAAGATAGAATCGAAACTGAGTATGGAAATATTCTGATTACATCACTGTTGGTTACATTTCTTATGCAGAACATTGTATCAATGTATGTCTATAGGAAATTTCCATTTTAGTGATCTAAAGTTTACAAAAACCAAACATAGAAAGCACATCTTTGGCTCAAATATCTACAAACAAAGTTTGAATGGAATAGCAACATTTACAGCAGAAGTTTCAATTTAGGAGTTTAAAACAAACCCTTACCAGAATGTTTGAGGAATATCAATGCACGCTGCCAGTGAAAACACTGTTAATATATGCATACACTTGTGTTCGGTATTGCAGAATGTCCCTTTCTTGCTGTAAATGTTGGAGCACTGTAGTGCTACTGTATTTGGACCAGATTAGTTTTCTTAATAAGTGACTGATTTAATTGACTTATTCAAATAGATGCAAGTATTTTATTATGTATCTAATTAAGGAAAGGAATGAATGAAACTTCTTAGACCTGGCGACCACGTGCATGGCCATATGGCTTCACTATACGCTATGCATAATTTAATTTAATTTAAACCAACTGATCTCGGTTCAGGAGACTCTTGGATGTCATTATAGGGTTAAACTTTCAATACACAGAGTCATGTGACAAAAATACCGCTGATCTCAGTTGAGTTTGTCATTGGGAGAAACAGCAACAAAACTACATCTGGTAAGAAACCTTGTTACCTTTTTAATAAAACCTGTTTGTGTCTTTAGTTTCATCCAAAATGTCATTTTAAAAATGTCAACGATTTATCACAAAACAATGACCACGTATGTGGACTATTGGCTAAATAATTTTTTTTCTCCTCATGGACACAAAAGAGATGTTTATGTTTTCAAACAGGAAATCAAACAACATTCAAAATTCGGTGGCAATAAAATACATAATTGAATGTGAAAATGTGTTTCTCATGCACATTTGTCATCGATGAGCATTTCAATTAAACAAACAAAGAATTTCCCATTAACTTTTATAAACAAGATTGATGAACAGAACATGATAAGAGCCCTGGCTCCTGTATCAACAGGACACAGAACGAATCTCTATGCTGACCTTTAAAGCACTACATTTCATAAGTTTTGGGCCAGAGACCGAAGTTCTCAGCAGAGTAAAATATAGCTGCACCTTCCATTGTGTTAATGTGGGCATGAGGCTGTGTGGCAGACAGTGGCTAATTCCATTAGAGAGATGAACAGGGGACTGACCGCTCAGAGCCGTAATGAATTGCAGGGACGGAGTGTCAGGACTCTAAAGCCCTGCTGATAGTTTTTGGCTAAACTTTGATTCTGCTTTGCCTCATTAAAAGAGAGCTGGATCTGTTAATCATCTCCAATGCATATCAGTTTTATTGGAAGAGAATAATCTGCAGTTTACGCATATTCACGTCTTTGCATTTTCCTGGTGTAATGAACACTAGAGGCGCTACAACAACAGTGTCTTTTTTTTCACTTTCACACAAATTACAAGCAAAACTGCACATTATCAGTTCATAAACACATTTTGCCCTGTTCCTCTCACAATTCCATTTTATGACATCTAAAACCTTTTTCCACAGTGCATGACTTACATTTTACCCCCCAATGGAGTAATCCATTTTTAATGTTTATATTACAGAACTAACTACATTTACAAGCTTGTTCAAGAGTGATCAAATTGCATGGCAACTCAACTGATAGAGCATTGAACTTACATTTACATTTACATTTATGCATTTGGCAGACGCTTTTATCCAAAGCGACTTACAGTGCACTTATTACAGGGACAATCTCCCCCGGAGCAACATGGAGTTAAGTGCCTTGCTCAAGGACACAATGGTGGTGACTGTGGGGATCGAACCAGCGACTTGTGAAGCAAAAGCCTGGGGCATGAATCCCGAACAGCACGCAAGTGAACGTGTCAGCTGAAAGTATCATAAGCATCACAGCAATGTGGTTGCTTCAGCAATTGTGGTTTTCATCTCACATTTGCTTTTTTTGACACTGTCGGTTAGGTTTAGATTTAAGGTTTAGAGTAGGGAGGTTAAGATGATTTACAACTCTATAGAGCATTACATTTAAAAAACCTTATCTGTTTGGGAGAACATTAACTCGCTGTTAACACCACTCAGTGGACATTTCACCTTGGAAATGCCTTGACACATACAATAAACCAGGGGTGCCCAATACGTCGATCGCAATCTACCAGTCGATCGCAAAGGCAATGCTGGTTAAATTTTTATTAAAAAATATATATATATATATATATATATATATATATATATATAATGTCTTTCCTTCTTTTTGTTTTTGTCTGACTTGCACTTGACGAGTACATTTTGACCAGGCGAGATATTTGTTTATTCAGTTGCCATGACAACTAGGTTCAGGCCTTCCAAGGGCTTCTGAGAACAGAACACGAAATTGCAAAGCTAGCAGTGTTTGAGACTAGCAACCAGCAGCTACTGCCCGGATTAGGCAAAACTGTCTCATTCCATTCAGTGCAAGTCATCAGAATAAGGTAAATGCCCTGACTATTGTAATCTATTGTGCTGTAGGTGTTTTGGATTTAGTGTTAAAACTGAATGATATCAACATTGAACATTATTACATATATATATTTTTTTATTAATTACAAGATTAATTCCATGTAGGGATACATGCAGTAGTCCCAACAAGCATTAAAAAAAATGTAACTGTGTTTTTTTTGGTTGGTAGATCTTATTGAGTTGGCCATTTAAAAGTAGATCATCATGCAAAAAAGTGTGGGCACCCCTGCAATAAACCATGTAATATCACTTCGCGAATATGTCGCCACAGTCACATAATTCACCAAATTGTTCAAATACCACCACCAAAATTATTTCACCCAAACTAAAACAAATGCTCAATGAATGTTGGCAAAGATCTTTTCTTCTGTTGTACCACAGATAATACACCTGCATCACTTTGATCCAACCTAAAGTATATGATTTACTGATGCATTCATTTTCAACAAAACACAAAGGGTGAGTCATTAGCTTTACATTAATAGACTATATTGTCATTTATAACAAATTAACAATATTGAAATAAAGCACTGAAATTTAAATAGTTTTGCAAAATCATTGCTTTCCATCATCTTTCATGCTGACATGCCCCTTCCAACATCACAACTCAGCTACTCGATTATCATCTACAATTTCGAGTTTCCCACTTATAATTATGAATTTCCTTGTTCAATTAATAGCTTGAAACTCATAATTACAATATTTCTGACTCCACTTTAAAGCCACATAACCAATAGTAAGATGTGGGGGATATTCGCCAAATATTGTGCTGTGCTGTGCAGTTGCCCCTGTATTTCTGCATGGCCTTCCAAAGAATCCCAAAGTTATAAACAAGCTACTAAAGTTTTTTATTGATTTAATTTTTTACCAAGTGTATGCATTTATGAAGGTGCCTATGGAAGCCACACATAAATCCATTGATGAAGTTTGCTAAGTATGAGGTTTACTCAGTCTAAAGGTCAAGTGAAGCTCAGGTGGCTACTCTAAACACAGCACAGCTTCTATTTTTGTCAGTTTGTATGAGCTCAAACTTTTGAATGGACAGTTTTAGGGATATCAGTTCTGTATGTATCTGAGCCTGAGAGTTGCACCCCTGCGTGGGCCATTTTGTAGACCTCTAAAAGCAGTGTGAAACTGAAGCTATGGGGCCAATTTAGCCTGTATTGAAGCACAATACCTGACCTTTATCCGAGCACATTTACAGGGCAGCAATATAGAGAACCCTGCCGTTCCGTCAGTCCGATGGAACCTCGGCGGGCAGGAACCTAAAGCAGCGGGGGAACCGTTGAAAGGGCATGGATCATCAATACAGGAGAGGGCGTGGCTTAAGAGATCATCCTCTCTACCAAATGCACCCACTGAAAGTATCAGGACTTGACTGACACTTGACAGAAACAAAACTAGCATAACAAGCTGTGTGCTGTAGGTGTTTATGTTTTGGCTCTTAGAAGAAAAAGACTGCAATGGAACATTTAGAGCATGGAAGAGTAAGAAGACACCGGAAAGCCCCGATTGTACTGCCGAGTTTGATCTTTTTGCAAGTACATTGATTCGGCATACACAAACTCTTTTGAAACCACAGTGCTATTGACTCGGTGTGGCACTGATGGTACCCCACCCTGCTCCCCTCCCCACTGGGCCATCGCTGGACCATCGCTGTGACACTCCTGCGCCTCTGCGTGAGTCCCTTCATGCCTCTCAGCAGCGGCCTGACCTTTAACTGGACCTGAGGACTCCACTCCTGCTATTCGTAGACACATCGAGAAGACTGTCCTATTGTATTATCAGCATTCACACTTCAAACAGACAGGACAAACACTGAATTCTAACTGTGAGAGAACATGTGATTCTGGGGTCTCACGCTGCATTCCATTCAACTCGGAAAGTTGGAACTGCCAACTTCTTAGTGCATTAGAATCGCACTCGTGTGGAAATCCACAACTGTACATTGTTAGAGTTGTACAAAGTTAAGGATAAACTACCATTTTTAAGCAAATAAAAGGCATCAGTGAGGTATCAAATCCCTAAATTACTTTACATTAAAACGCTAAGCAAACGTTCACAGAGAAAGTAGTTTAAAACCCAGTAAATGATCTTTTCTATTGATAATAGCAGTTTTGTTGAGTAGTTTGCTAGAATAGCGAAGCTGTTATCTTAACAACCTTTTTACAGTAGCTTAGATATTTTCACAATAGACTAGTTTTTCCAGTAAAACTGTACATTTTCCAACAAGCAGCACTGTAATGGCACAAAACGTTCTTTCAGACATGTAAATGAGCTGGATAAATTAAACAATTCACTTGTATTTAGCCTTAGGAATTTCGATTCACTTTAGTTGGTTCTTTCGGAAAAATGTATGTAAATGAACAAGTTTACATGAATTCTTGCACTCCGAGTAACCTTGAAGGAGTGCCAATTTAGAAGTATGACTTTAAGTGGCATTCAAGTACACTTTTCCTTGTAGGAAGTTAGAAATTCTGACATTCCGAGTTGAATGGAATGCAGCATAAATGCTAGAATTGCATAGCATCATTTATCCTCTACAATTTGATTGATAGTAGACTTTGTAGACAATTGAACATCTACAAAACTAATGGTACCATTACCATTTTGTTTCTTTATATGTCTTCTTCTTAGTGTCTGGCGATGGAGTGCTTTTATGGTCTAGGGTCAGGGATATCAAATAGGAACAGCCCACTCTGAATTCGACTTGGAATGCAGCATATAGACAGAAAATCCATTCATGCTTCATACACATTAAAGGGGTCATCACGCTACAACATTTTTCAAATTGTTTCACCAAACCAAATGTATACATTCAGATTAGTCGCCTTCACACCACATAACACACCATTAATGAAATCAATATTCTTAGCATATTTTACACCATGGTCTGAGTGGTGGTACCAGCTGTGTGTTGGACTAGCACCTCATTATCCAGTGGGCATCCCACTGGATGTCCCCTGCTAGGACAGTCTTGGACACAGAGCTTGTATCGATGAGTTTCCTGGTTCAGGTCCTCCACTGGATTGCCATCACCAATATTGATCGTTCAGAGCCATGGAGAAACGGTGTGACCCAGCAGCGGGAAATAGACCTCATCCAGAGCTCCTCACAGACTCTGAGGCCAGACTGTTTTAATTATTGGCCCTAGAACACGGCAGATTGCATCACCAGGAAGTTATAGTGAGATGGAGAGACAGGAATACAGACTGAGAGCTTGTGAAAGAGAAAAAGTTTAAGAAAAAGCAGTAGAGATGATGAAGTGTTTTTTGTTGGGGGGTAAATAATACAGCTGTTGTTAATAAATATCAATATCAGAGCTCTACAACCGTGCGACAGTTTTGCTCGTATTTGCGATAAAAATTATACTGTGCGAAAACCTTTAAAATAAAAATGCTACATTATACCTTCTGAATCTGTGTACTGATTACCATTGTACCATGTCTGCCAATTTTTAAATGGCATATCGGATGAAACTAGAGATGTTACACTTTTGATACAAACTGGTTTCAATTTAAAAAAATATATATTGAGGTTTCTTACCAGATGCAGTTTTGTTGCCGTTACTCCCAAAGACAAACTGCACTGAGAGCGGTACCATATTATTTTGTCCCATGAGTTTAACCTATTACTGACATCCCAGAGTGTCCTGAACTGAAAAATTTAATTTAAGTTCAATTAAATTACGCATAGCATATAGCGAAGGCAAAACACAATGTACGTACATGAGTGACAGAGACATTAACGTTAGCACTCATTACGCTAATTGAGCTACATTTATGGCTAAGCTTTAAAACTCTCATAATGTACAGACTGCTGAGTAAACAACAATTGCATCTGCAGTAAAAAGATACTAAGATATAACAAACCTATGTGCAGGTGTATATACAATGATGGGACTGTGCCTTTTAAGGTGTATCTTTTAACATGTGGTATTCTATGTTATTCTGTTCAATTTAAAAAAATTATGTAAAATCATGTTATTGCAGAATTATGGTATTAAGGTACTTAAAAAAAGGTTTAAAGTTTACATTGTAATTTTTACAGTCATTTTAGTGTTTGTTGCCATTACATTGTCATGACCTTTTTTTAAGGACACCTATTATGCCCCTTTTTACAAGATGTAATATAAGTCTCAGGTGTCCCCAGAATGTGTCTGTATAGTTTCAGCTCCAAATACCCCACGGATCATTTATTATACCATGTTATAAATCCCTCTTTTTGGATGGAATCTAAAACACGCTGATTTTGTGTGTGTCTCTTTAAATGCAAATGAGCTGCTGCTCCCCGCCCCCTTTCCTGTGCCTTTACAGAGCTTCGGTTACTACAGCAACAACAAATCAGAAACTAAATGACTGACAGTGTAAATAGCGGAGTTCAGGCAGGGCTGGACTGGGAAGAAAAATCGGCCTGAGATTTTCCATAGCAACTGACACAAAAGTTGAGCGGGTGGGTGTTCGCTGTCCTTTTCTGCATATCGTGGCGCTGTTTAGTGGTGTGTTCTGCATAATGCGGCGGCTCATATTAGGTTATCGCTGCCTATTCGGCCCGTTTCACGGGCGACCCACCGGCCCGCTTGGTTCTCCCGATGGCCAGTCCGCCCATAATCAGCCCCAAAGTGTGTAGACCCACCGGACAAATCCCCGGTGTGCCAGATTACCAGTCCAGCTTGTCCACTGCGTCTTCAGTGGTTCTGATGCCGGGAGTACATGAAGACCCTTATGCTCACTTTTACAGCCAAAAACAGAACACTTATGACACTTACGAAGCCGAGACATTATTCTTCTCATTGTATCTGCTCCAGCGCGGAAAAAAATGGTGGACTGTGTGTAGATCACTCAGGGGAGGATCTATGATAATAGGGTGGAGTGTAGGTGGAGTGTAGATAATTATTAAGCCGGTGGGTTGTAAAGAAACAACACATGATACAAAAAATAACTTTTGGGACTTTTATTTCTGATTGCCGTCTCAGAGAAAGGACAGCGATTGATGTGGCCATATTGAAAGGGGGGATGAAATAATATAAATACATATATATAAACTGTGATTTTGTACTTTTGTAAAATTTTTATTACAATCCAAAAGTTTTCTGACAATTTGTAAATGTGACTCCAAAATATTAATACTCTAATTTTCTCACATAAGCTCCGTAATGCTTTCTACAGCAAGCCCCGAGGGGATAAATACACAGTCACACACATACACAGGGAAAAGTTATGTTATGAATTGCATCTTTACTCATGTAGTTATTTTGCTGATCTCCACATGACAGGGAAGCGGAGCGAATGTCAGAATGACTCGGTATGTCTCCCCTCTGCCATTCTGAATCAGGGTGTGTGTGTGTGTGTGTGTGTGTGTGTGTGTGTGTGTGTGTGTGTGTGTGTGTGTGTGTGTGTGTGTCGGCTGAAGAGAGTGAGACCTCAAGCACAACATTTGGTAGGTGTGTGTGACACACTCAGCCAAAATCAAGCTGTTCTGAACTGGCTAGTGATTAGAGCCCTGCACGGGACAAAAACTCCAGCCCTAACCCGGCCCTGGCCCGTAGTGTTCAAGCCCTAGCCCGACCCCAGCCCGAAAACATCTGCAATTATTCAGCCCGAACCCGTCGCCAATATTTAAGCTCTCTGACGTGCGCTCTCTCTCTAATGCACGCTCTCTCCAATTGAATTTTGGCCACAGGAATATATTGCCAGTTTTATGGAGTGGCTGATTCTGGACCTTCTTGCCAATCCACTCCAATGGCGCTGGCGGATGGTGGCTTGATAAGGCATGTCAGTGCTTACTGGCTGGGAATGATGCGTCAGCTTCTCGTGCCACAACACAACAAGGTTCAAAGTTGGATATTGATCCCCTTCCAACTCCCGCTGGGCTTCATAGAAGGGTTGGAGAAAAAATACCAAAAAATACAGAACATCTGGGGGACACATCAGCCATTCTATGGCCTTCTCCACAGCTCTCCAGTTTTTCCAGTAGTTCAGCATACACATCCTTGATAGACTTGAGCGTGAGAAATACAGTGCTGTAACGTGTTTCTCCCATCTGCAGAACGGTCTTGGATAACTGGCTTGCAAGACCGCTTTGTTTCACAAACCGGACTACTTTGTTGACAGCCAGCAACGTTGCACCAACCTCTGGGACTGTTACTGACATCTCAGTGATGTACAAGGCATGTCGGAGGACCGTGTTGTAGATGTGATCCTGACAGTCCAAGCGCCGGTAAGGTCGTAATGCAGCAACAATATTCGAACCTTGGTCTGTTATCCACACCACCTTAGTCATTACAGAGGGATCAAACTTCAGAACTGACACAAGCTGCTTCTGCAATTCCTTGCGGATATTTTCAGCTGTTTTAGCATCATCATGTGGGAACATGGCAGTTGTGAGTACATTACTCTTCAACTTGAAATCTGATGTTATATAGTGACATGTAATCGCCATGTAACTGACCTTGCGGTAATCATCAATCCACATGTCTGTGGTCATCCCAACATTAACTGAACATATTACCTCTTTTATCTCAGCAACATTCTCTTCTCTTTTTGTTGTTGCCTTTTCGTGGCATCTGTGAGAGACAGTTGTGGGGTCAGGCAGCAACTTTTCAGCAGACAAGCGACCATAGACTGCCTCCGCGTTAATTAGTTCCTGGGCTAACTTTATAAATCCGCCTCCAGCCACCGTTTGAAATGGCCGTATGTCTTCGCAGCAGAAAGCCACACACTTCTCGGTGACTTGGGATTTGGCATTAGCTGGCGCTGGCTTCAAGAAGAACTCGGACATTGATAACTGTCTTGTGCTAGCTGAGCTAGCTGTAGTGCAGCCGCGCTCGATATGCTGTTGTAGATGAGATGTTCCTGTTTTTTTGCTGTCATGAGCAAGAATAGTTTTGCAGATTCTGCACTGCACATGACCAATTGGCTCCTTGTTTGTTGTGGTAATTAAATCAAAATTCTTCCAAAATGAAGCTTTTCCAGAAGCATTAGGAAGTTTTAAAAACTCCCCACGCTCCAACTTCTCCCTGATGCTCTGCATGGTCAACTGTGAACTGACACGTTTATGCTAATGCACATGTACATACGTATAGGCTATTGTAGTATTATAATATATAATATTATTTATAATCATAGGCTATATATTACTTGTATTAATTTATTGCGCGATTATGGGCACAATGAAAGGAAAGAAGTTAAAGGAGCCCGAGTCCGACCCGAGACCTATCTATTAAAAAATTAATTTGCCTGAGCCCGACCTGAATTGACTCAGCGTGTCGGGCTCCGTCGGGAACCGACGGGCTTGCAGACCTCTATTGCTGACCTCTACTAGTGATATGCCAGCTTTAAAATACTGCGATAAAAATAATTTTAGACTCAATTGTTGACTGCACTGGCTGGGGCTACAACACAGAAATAGACACTATTTCAAAAATAGAAAACCTGTCGTTGTCACTCGTCGTGTGTCACGGCTGGTTAGGACAAATAATCTGATTAACATGGAAAAGATACCTTTTATCATGTGTCACAGCGTGTCTATAGGGCACGGGGTTACACAGGTTTTCACATATAACATGTATTTAAGTTATTTACTGAACTGGAAAACACTATGAGCTTTAAATCATTAAATAATATCTTTCTAAATTAACATACCCAGCTCCTTGCATGTGCAAGAAAATGTAGTCAAACTCCACACAAGCAATCCATATGCATCCTTCAAAAATGATCCATAACAAACACTCAACTTCAACATACAACTCATCTGAACACTTATTAAATGCAGTTAATGAACATTTTGTGTAAAATTAGATATTTCCCCCAAAAATCATCAAGCGATAAACAAAACCGTTTTTTGCAAAACATTTAAAGGGGCCATGTCCAATTTATGACCAGAGCCAAATTACATGAAATCTCTCCACTTGGCTACATAATATATATATATATAATTGGAATTAGTCTAAATTTAGACTACAAAAATACATGTTTAATTGTATGCCATACTGTCAAATGTATTTTCTTTTTAATTATTAAGATAACATTAATGAAATTGAACTTTGCACAAAAAAGTACATTTGTTCTAAAAACATGCAATTATTATTATTATTATTATTATTATTTGTAACGATTACTGCACAGGATATAACAGTTCAGATATGCATTTGATTCCATCATTAAGTTTGATTCTAAACAATACCTACTGAAATAGTAAATTATTAGTACAATTTTCTGCTATAATATAGTTCCCTGTATGCCTGAAGCAATTTTTATATCTCTACAAATAAAACATATCATTATGTTTTTTGTATTAAACACATTGTATGCCTACTGTTGCGCTCCACTTAAGCAAATAATTGCATTAATAAACAGTCTGCCCATTCTAACATTGTAGATAAGTGCTTAAATCCACTCATCCACAACTTTATCTGGTGTTATTTATTTATTTAAGTAAAGAGTTTTAGAATTGCTGAGTTTATAATCGCAAGTAGAGCTTGTTGTTTGTCGTCCTTCAGAGAAATGTGCTATGTCTGTTAGTCCCTGTGCTTGTGCTGCTCTTACCACGAACGTGATCATCTGAGGAAAAAGGGTTAATTTAACAAATCATTACATAGATGTGTTGGCTAATTGACAGACAGACCTTATTGCCAGTGATCACAGATCATCAGATGGTGACAAGTGTGTTGAAAGTGTCATTAAAGCACCACAAAATGACGTTGTTGCTTCAGCAATTACTTTTTCGTGCCACATTTGCTTTTAATGACTCTATCGTTTAGGTTTAAGGTTTAGGGTTGGTTTTGTTGATTTAAAACTCAATATAGCATTAACTGTAAAAAACGAATCTGTTTGTGGGAACGGCGGGGCGGCAAGAGGCTATGCGGCGATTCCCCAGGTGGACCAAGCGGTCGCGGTGCACTTATGCCCGCAAAACGCCTCGACCTGGCGGAACCGCCCGAGGCTTCCGTCCAGGGCCTGTAGGCTGATGTCGTCTCTGACGGCTAAAGACGTGGCACAACCCCGCCCCCGAGCCGACGGTCTCCGCGGGCTACGAAGACGAAATTCTTCCTCCCCCGTCCCAGGCTGTTCCGGGAGCGGTCACAAGGAGCCAGGTAAGTGCTTCGATGTCCCTAGACTCAGCACCCCGGGCTCCACCCCGTCATGAGGCCCCGCCTGCCGGTACGTCCAACGCTACAGTTCCCTTGGCCCTCTCGCTCGGCTCGCACTCCCCTCCGTCCGACACGGCTATGCAATTCAGTTCACCTGGCGCCCGCCCAGTTTCAACGACGTCCGCCCCACCACGGTGAGAGGCGAGAACGCCGCTGCCTTGCGTGTGGAAATTGCCTCCCTCCTACAGAAGGGCGCGATAGAGCCTGTCTCTCCAGCCGAGATGAAGGGGTTTTACAGCCCCTACTTCATCGTAGCCAAAAAAGGTGGCGGGTTGCGGCCAATCCTCGACCTGCGATTTCTGAACCTGGCTCTGCACAGACTCCCGTTCAAGATGCTCATGCAGAGACGCATTCTAGCGAGCGTCCGGCATCTGGATTGGTTCGCGGCGGTGGACCTGAAGGACGTGTACTTTCATGTCTCGATCCTTCCTCGGCACAGACCCTTTCTCTGGTTTGCCTTCGAGGGTCAGGGATATCAGTACAAAGGGCTCCCCTTCAGCCTGTCCCTGTCCCCTTGCACCTTCACGAAGGTCGCAGATGCAGCCCTTGCCCCACTGAGGGAAGCGGGCGTACACATCCTCAACTATCTAGACGACTGGCTAATCTTAGCTCACTCGCGAGACATGTTGTGTGCTCACAGGGACTTGGTGCTCAGGCACCTCAGACACATCATCTGCCTCGAGTTGCTGGCAGTACTACTTGCACTGAGGAGGCTTTTGTTGCTCCGGACAGACAACTCAGCCGCAGCAGTGTATATCAACCGTCAAGGCGGTCTACGATCTCGCCGCTTGTCACAACTTGCCCGCCGTCTCCTCCTTTGGAGTCAGCACCGACTCAAGGCGCTGCAGGCCACTCACATCCCAGGGTACCTCAACAGCACAGCGGATGCGCTGTCGCGGCAGGTTACCTCCAGGGGAGAGTGGAGGCTCCACCCCCAGGTGGTTCAGCTGATCTGGAGTCGATTCTGCCAAGCGCAGGTAGACCTGTTCGCTTCCCCGGAATCCTCCCATTGCCCACTTTGTTACTCTCTGACCGAGGCCCCCCTCGGCACAGATGCCCTGGAACACAGCTGGCCCCCGGGGCTTTGCAAGTATGCGTTTCCCCCAGTGAGCCTACTTGCACAGACGTTGTGCAAAGTCAGGGAGGACGGGGAGCAGGTCCTCTTAGTGGCCCCTTATTGGCCCTCCCGGATTTGTTTCTCGGACCTCACGCTCCTGGCGACAGCCCCCCCTGGCGAAATCCCCTGAGGAAGGAACTTCTTTCTCAGGGTCAGGGCACCATTTGGCACCCACGACCAGACCTCTGGAATCTCCATGTCTGGCCCTTGGACGGGAAGCGGTAGACTTGGGTGGCCTACCACCCACGGTGGTAGACACGATCGCTCAGGCGAGAGCCCCCTCAACGAGGCGTCTTTACGGCCTGAAGTGGTGTCTGTTTGCTCAGTGGTGTTCTTCCCATGGTGAAGACCCCCAGAGATGCGCAGTTGGATCAGTGCTTTCCTTTCTGCAGGAAAAGTTGGAGGGACGGCTGTCCCCCTCCACCTTGAAGGTGTATGTAGCCACTATATCGGCACATCACGATGCAGTGGAAGGTAAGTATTTAGGGAAGCACGATTTGATCATCAGGTTCCTGAGAGGAGGTTAAACCCCCCCAGGCCGTGCCTCGTTCCCTCGTGGGACCTCTCCGTGGTCCTTCGGGGAGCTCCTTTCGAGTCCCTTGAGTCAGCAGAGCTAAAGGCGCTCTCTCTGAAGACCACCCTCCTGACGGCGCTCACCTCCATCAAGAGGGTAGGGGACCTGCAGGCGTTCTCTGTTAGCGAACTGTGCCTAGAGTTCGGTCCGGCTTACTCTCACGTCATCCTGAGACCCCGACCGGGCTACGTGCCCAAGGTTACCACTACCCCTTTTAGGGATCAAGTGGTGAACCTGCAAGCGCTGCCCCAGGAGGAGGTAGACCCAACCTTGGCGTTGCTGTGTCCGGTGCACGCTCTTCGCATCTACTTGGACCGCACGCAGAGCTTTAGAAGCTCAAAGCAGCTCTTTGTTTTCTTCGGCAGACAGCGGAAGGGAAGCACTAACAGTCCAAACAGAGGATCGCCCACTGGGTCGTGTATGCCATCACGATGGCATACCACACCCAGCACGTGCCACCCCCTGCTGGCTTACGAGCCCATTCTACCAGGGGCGTTGCGGCTTCATGGGCTTTGTCACATGGCACCTCTCTAGCAGACATATGTAGAGCCGCGGGTTGGGCAACACCTAACACCTTTGCAAGGTTCTATAACCTCAGGGTTGAGCCTGTTTTGTCCTGTGTGTTATCAGGTGACACAAACAGGTAAGTTCGGGTCAGCTGGCTGGGTGTATCGCTTGTGCATAGCGCCTTTCCCCTCCCTTGAGGTGAAGACGTGCGCTCTTTTCCCAGTTGCGTTCGCAGGAAGTGTGAACCCTGGACGTTCTTTCTCCCTAGCCTAGCGGCCATCGAGTCTTCGGAGAGGCTCGCTGCCGCCCCGGTACGGGCATCACTAGGCCCCCGTACTGAAGTAAGTGCTCCACATGTGCTGGTTGTCCCCTTCAGCAACCCCGTGTGATGTATAGCCTGCCAAATGGTTTCCCTACCGGTAAACCGCGACTTCCTTGGACAGAGGGGCCCTCAGCCCTGTGTCGCCGTGTTTGTAGTAACCCCTCCCCACATTTGGGTAGGGTCTACCACGACGCAGTTCCACATGATGTGCTTCCGCTGCTAACCGGTAAGACGGTGTGTGTATTCCACCTCCTCTTTGGAGGGACACCCCCCAGCTTGGACCATATGTATTTGGCCCCCAGTCAAACTATTTCGTTCCTTTTACAGGGGAGAATAATAGAGAGAAGGCCCTGGCTGGGCCAGCCAGTCCTTATACTTCTGAGCAGTTAGCCGCTCCCCTAGGTGCAGGGGACCGCTTCATGCCTGCCAGCTTGTTATGCGACGGCTTGCTGCGCTGGCTACGAGGCACACAGAGGTTTGCCCGTCTCGCAACGCCAGTCTGCGTAACTCGGTTCAGCTCTGTGGCGTTTTCCATGGGGACCCCTAGTGTCAACTCAGCGACACAACGTCGACTGAGTGACAGACGGGGAACGTCTCGGTTACTGACGTTGTGTCCCCGCTAGCCACAATACTGAACCATCCGCTGAAAGCGCCGGGTCTTTGGCTTGGCTCCTCAGTGCGATACCTGCTGTGTATTTGCAGCGTCACTACTTTTATACCCGTATGTCTGGGGGAGTGGCATGCAAATTCCACATGCCTCATTGGCCTTTTCTCAAAATCAGAGATGTCCGGGCTCCGCAGGAGTGACCCCTAGTGTCAACTCAGGGACACAACGTCTCGTTCCCTCCATCAGGGAACAGAGGTTACGTTAGTAACCGAGACGTTTTTGTCCTAACCAGCCACCACCGACAAGCGACATACATCTTGTACACTTGGCTTCTATTTCTGTGATACTGTTCTAGGAACAGAAGGTGTAATCTAAACAAGTATGAATGTATCTGCAAAGGTTTATTTGTTTGTGTGCATGTGTGTGTGCATACAACAACCTGCTTTGTCTAAAACAAACACTCGAGGCTATGAATACAGTCCTACATCGATCACATACATAACAGCACACTATAGACATAGTGCCCACACTTGCATTAATAAATGCATCCACCTGGGACATTAATAGTGCATGTTTTATGTGGGCCGTAATGTGTACATGACTACATACTGTATTCAAATGATTGTTTGTTCAGTCATGACCAACACCAGCCACTGCAATACCATAATTATTATTGATTTGCTCACTGGCTGTCAATCTCAGTCCGTGTGCAGAGAAAGCAAGAAGGAGATGTAATGGACAGAAAGAGTATTGGACAGTAACCATGCAGAATGGAAGCCTCATCTCCAAAATGAGCTGGAATGAGATAGTGCTGCTGGATAAGGGTAATTGATGATTGTCTTAGCAGCGACGGGATGAGAGAGGAAGAAAAAAGGGGAAGGGGGGATGCTGGGAGGAAATAGAGGGGGTGTGAGAAAATGAGAGTGAAAAATTCCTTTGTGGTCGTCGTCCTCTGGGCACTTCTATGTACTTTATGATGGAGATCATCTCCAAAATCCAGAAAAACAAATATGCAGGACCTTTGGAAATGAAATGTCAGCGTGCCACAGGCATTGATTTCCTCCAAGACTGCTGGATATTCACCATGTTGATGCAAGACACCTTTTCCAGACAGTTGCATGGGAAACCATATGGACACACACCTGCATTCAACAACACAGATTACACATTCAGCAGAGACCCAAGGATTGAAATGCATTCTCTCTCTCTCTCTCTCTCTCTCTCTCTCTCTCTCTCTGTCTCTCTCTCTCACACACACACACACTCTCTCTCTCTTTCACACTCTCTCTCTTTTTTTTAAGAAACTGGCTATTGAACAATGGTTTTAATGCATGTTTTGTTTTGGGATGAATTTTAGAAAAACAATGCTGGGTTATAGGGTTGACAAATACCAAAAATTTTTAGACAAAGTGGAAGTTTTTAATCCACAACACAATTCAAAAAAGTGTGTGGAAAGTAATAAACGAGCAGTTTATTACAAACTATATCTTTAATTTACCCCCACCCCCCAAAAAATAAATAAATCAATAAATATATATAATAATGAATAAATAAATAACATAAAAAATCTGTCATAATGCACTGAACCTCAATCACATTATTCTATATATATATATAGTATATATATATATATATATATATATATATATATATATATATATATAAGCAATATCACACAAGTGTGATAAGGCCCTACACAGCACTGCTGTGATTCAGCCACAGGTAATCACAGTAGTGCTGATTTAGGGCCATATTGCACGATTGCGAGTGTGATATTGCTTATATACAACAGTTCAATGAACAAGTAAATGTACCATTGCTGGTTCAAAACAAAGGATGCCTCCAAGCCTCCGTTAATAATTAAAAAACGTTACTTCAGAAATAGTATCACGGCTTGTGTTGTTTCGAACAAGTTATTGGATCTTTGTCTTTGTGTGCGTGTGTGTGTGTGTGTGTGTGTGTGTGTGAAGATCAGCTGTCTCACTGGAAAAATAGAAAAGCAGGGGTATTTCACCCTATTGCGTGGTAGAGCAGGAGTCATTCACTATAGAAACAGTGATGTCCTCCGCCATTTTAAACAGTGTGTATCCAATGTAGAAACTCTGTAAGCACCTCAAGTTCTGTAATCAAACAGTCTCTTGTGTTTCTCAGCTGCGATGAGCCTTAATCCTGAAATTGTTCATTTAAAGCAGTTTAAAACAATGTCCTAGCTTAAGTAATGTAGTAGTAATACGAGGGATAACGGAGCACTGTTCTATGTAAACAATGACTAACGGATTCACTTTATGTTACCAACTGGCTCATATTACACACAAAAATGATCTTTTGCCACCACCTGCTGGCTAACATATGTAATAAAAAAAAAAGACAGTAACTCCTAACTGATATGCGCTAGTCTTACACTTTAGTTTAGAACGGCATGAACACAAGCTGCTGTCACACCATCAGTGCTCATGGAACGTCTCTCGTCCAATCAGATTTGAGGACTGGAACTAACTGTTGGATATATATATATACATACAATAACATATTGTGACATATTGCCACACAAAAAAAGAAAGTGATACGGGTTTGGAAAAACATGAGTAAATTATGAAAAAAAATACATTTTGGGGTGAACCTTCCCTTTAAATCATGTTTGAGTGCATTAAAAGGTATATTCATAATTAAGTAATATATAAATTTTGCACCAATAAATAAATCTTAATCATATTCCACCTTCTCTTTGACCGTTACACAGTTTTTACCTTAAGGTTGTATTTCAGCTTGACGTGACACTTAAAAATTCCTATCATTAGGGTAACCATTCAGATTGACATAGTCTTATTAAACTATGTTTTTGACATTAATAAAATCAGTTCATTAAACAGGCTTCTGTACCTTTAAGGCATCTGTTATGATTTGCTCACCTCCACAAATGAATAAGCCAAGATGCTGAATACTGAATAGGCTTTCAAAATACTGAATAGGTGATCATATGTGCACATGATTGTACTTTATCTGTCCATCCATGCATTCATCTGTCCATCCATCCATCCATCTACCCAGAGATGTTAAATGTTTTTGTTCTGCATATCTATTTTTATGTTCCTAGTTCAGTTTCTCAGCAAACACTGATCTCTACAGGGATATAAAAGTGTGGTGGATTTTCAAGTGGTTTGAGGCCTGTTGTTAGAGCTTTTCTGCTGACAGGGTGATTGCAGTTCCCAGGTTCCATTGAGAACTAATGGAGCACCATTCTCTCTGATCACAAACCCAATTAAATCTGGAGATCTCTCACTGATAAAACCCAATCCAAGCCAGCTGCTGGATCCCTAAATATATATTACAGCTTAGAGCGTGGGGAGAGAGGAACCTCTCTGAGCATGAGCATTGGAGAGGATTGTTTTTACTGTGTGTTGATAAACAATGAACTTTGAATTGCATATTTCAACTTTCAGAACTCAAAACTCAAAATAGCTTTGCATGTATTGAAACTAAGCAGCAAAAACGGTTCATTCTGAACTTCCACAACTTACATAAGATGTATGAATTCAGATATATTAACTTATGACCATCCACATTTACTCATTAACAATGCTGATTGGGTCAGAAACTTCACCCACGTGATTTTCACCCACATGATTTCTTCATGCTTAAGAGAGTGTTTTTCATTTTCACTGTTTTAGTAAGATATTGCATGACGTGTAGCACCTTTTTACAGAAACAACCAGTGGTTGAAGTTTTACACAGAGAGGGATGTTTACCGCCACGATTTTATCAAAATCATTTGGAAGGTCAGAGAAAAGTAATTGGCAGGCCTCATCAAATCACTGACTTACATTAAAGAAAGACATTACAATGTACCGGAAAACTCTGAGAAGTTGTGGTATGCAAGAAAACCTGCCGGTACTCTGTAGAGTAAATTATAGAAGTACAGGTACTGCGTACCGCCCCACTTCAAGGACTGTAAACAACATATTCACAACGCAAGTTACCCATTCTGAATAGCACTTAGTTCAAGTTTACCTGTTCATTCTCTTTATGTAAGTTGTAATATTATATTTATGTTGTAATAGTTCCAGTATATGGTTTCATTTATTTTCTTGAAATTGCTATTTTATTCCCAGCCTTGAGGGGGCACTAGGAACTTACTCTGAAAGGAAGGGGTTCTCTTCTTAAGGCAGGAGGTAAGACTAGTTAGGAAGTGTGTTAGCAGTCGCTTTGAGTGTTTGCTCATCTACGGCTTTCTATGTTGTGGAACTTTCTTGTTCTACATCTTAATAGGGTTGTTTCCTCTGAAGACATCGCAAGTGGATCACTCTTTAGACATTAGAACTTTACTCATCTGCTGAGATCAACAACCTGGATTATTACTTGTTTCATGTTTTGGATTACCATTCTTTGGGACTAAACAACTGAGTTTCAATATTGCTTCAAACCTTTCTCCCCTCTTTTCTTGGAATTCTACAGTTTGGTGAGGGATTGACTGTTTTATTTATTCACACCTGAAAAGACTTTTGAATGCTTGTACTTTATTACAGACCAACTAATGAGAAGGAACATTTGAACTGACTTTGGTTGATGTATATATTCTCTTGTATTTGAAATGGTTGATGGTTTTTGTTTTTATTTCTGGCCTGATCAGTATTCTTTGTCCAGAGAACTTAGTTCTCAGCTTGATGGATTCTCCTCATTTATATATGTAGCTTTTGGAGTGTTTCAATGTTGTGAGTATAGTGATTAAACTCATGTATAGGATGATGGACTCTATTTTCATGATTGTGCTAGGCGCAACGACCGTGCACTACGACGGGGGTGGGAGTCTTTGCGCTATCTGTGGGTGTATGTGCGTAAACTCTGGGTATTGCATGTTAATGAAGTGGTGCAAACTGCAATTTGATGTTTTCCTGATAAATAGGTAATAATGCTAAGACGTTTGAGAAGCATGTCTTAACTCGGCACTAAGTCTGAAGCAGATGATATTAAAGATAAAGAGCTATCTCACTTTTAGAACTATGATTTGGGTTAGGCATCACACATCCCGTAACACTGTCAAAAGTGCAGGTAAGACAGGCTGATAATGAGAACAAATGCATCGCTGCCTGGAGGCAGGTGGAAACACAAACATCCTCTTGAGTCTCTAGTTTTTCCACAACTAAACACCATAGCACTGAAACAATGGAAGACAAAACAGGAGAGAGTTCTTAGCAAGGATGTAGTTGTTTTGCAAAAGAACATAAAACGCAAATGGTCCATATTTCCCATTTACACTACAACATTTTTATGAATAGGCTGTCTTCATTTATATTGACTTTGTTTGACAGGCAACATAATATATAACAGGAAGCTGACAGAGCAATAACCAGAGAAAAACCTCCCATTAAATTGCACTTGAGCCAGCCCATTAGCGCTTTAGATGTGCAATTTCGCCAAGTCAACTTGAGCCTAGACTTGGCGCATACTTGCACAAACATACCAAAATCTTTTAGCTATACCCACAGACTTGATCAATCAAAAAACGTTACCGCTAGCTTTAGCACATTAACCAATCTCAGATTAAAACTTATATCTCAAATAATGTATTTAAAGAGCATTGAACTCACATTTATAAACTACTGTCTTCACAGAAATTTGACTAGTTACCTAGTGAGGTACTTGTACCACTATCTTTCTTTTATTTGCGTTTTCAGTGAGAACAGCTTTCACATGCTGCTTACACTTCAAAATGTCTTAGAATAGTGAAGAAGTGTGCGATTTGGGACACACCTCTTGTCAATAGGCCTCTTGTAGAGTGGGGCCTGTCCATGGTATTTTTATTCCAGCATTGAGCCCTAGAATTATTTGCTTTATAATATAAAACCGAGCACGTCCATCAGCAGCCATGGCCTACCCGCAACAGAGACATACTTTAATTAAAGAGAGACAATGCTTTGATGAATGACAGTGTATGCTCAGGAAAAACACGAAGGCTTTATTAAATAATGTGCTTTGGAGATACCAATGACTCATTTTTATTTGAAAACTATAACATTTATTTCTGCAGAGGATACTTGGCACTGGCTTTTGTAGAGGGGACTAAAAAGGTGTCCCAATAAATGACAGGAATGATTTCTGGTCTTCTCCCTCTCGTCCATGCATTCATGCTTTTTGTATGAGTAGTATCTTTTATTTGCAGAAATAAATATTCGCTCTCTACACGGCACAGAGCAGCATGATGGAAAGCTTCTCATTAGCAGCAGTCGAGACATTATTCTGCATTCTGCATATCCCAGGACGTCTCCCCAAAGCTCCGGTACAGGCTGGATCTTTCCAGAAGCGGTGCATCAATTCTCCCTGACACTTATTAATAACCTGAGACCTTGACATCAGATAGCCGATCAGCCCTTGACGATGTCCAATAGTGAAATGGATGTGGCTTGCCAAGGGTGTAGGAGAGATAGCAGATGATTTCTGATTGGCCGTGCCTGTCAGAGCAGAGAGGAAAGAGAAGATCTCACTGTTAACTTCTCTCCCACACATTATTTACAACTGGCTGCTGGCGAATGGCCTCATCTCACACACTTCTGGGTATCTGGGCCACAGTACACTTCACACACTCGCTGAGCACCCCAAAAGACTTTACTAACATTTCATTCTTACTGCAGAGTTTCAGAGTTTTGGTTTCTAAGATGATGTGTGATGTGTCTTGTTCTTGTTGTCTCTTCCTCTGTGGCCTGCAGGCATGATGCCATATGCAGAGAGGAAACCAGTCCCGTCCAAATACAGTAGCTTTCACAAACAAAAAGTTTCCCCAATTTAACTGACAACAGAACATCTACTGCGGTCCTGCCCACTACATGATGGCTTCAGACGCTAGATCTGGGCGGAGGAGACCACGGTGCAAAGAAAGCTCTTTGGCAGTCTGGAGGACCTGCAGCACACGGGGAACCAATTCTGGTTCCACTTAACAATTCTGGATCCTTAATGATTCCATTAACGACTCTATTAGTACTTCTGAGGAAGAAAAAAGCCTTTCGCAAACAATGTTTCTGCAAATGTAACCAGAATGTAATGATTATTGTTCCTAGTTCAGTTCCTCTTAACGATTCTGGTTCCTTAACAGTTCCATTAATGATTCTTGTAGTATTGTTGAGGATAATAGGCCAATAAGTAGTGAGACCATATTCTGGTTTTCCAAAAAGAGGACACCCCTTTTTTTCACCGTGGGTGGAATAATAGGTTTCAAAACAATGTTACTATGAATGCAAACTTTAATACAGTGAAAAAGACACTCTATTAGCATAATATAAATAAATACAAATTTCCAAAATTCTTTTGAATGTCCGTGTACTAAAATAAAATATTTGATGCCATGTGTGTACCTTCCTTTGCTATTGCTATTATTTTGAATGGTCATGGAAAATGAAGCAATGTGAAAACAATTTTAGCTGGTTGCAAAAAGTAGTCTGTTAATTTACATGATGAACTTTCACCTTTTGCTGACCCTTTATGCTTTGCAGAGATAATGTGTGCTTCTAAATCATTTGTACCTTTATTAGCAACTGACGCAGAAGTGCCAGCTTTACATGTCATACATTCTGCTTCCCACGGATCTCGACCTGGATGAATGCATGGGAGTTTTTTGTGAAAATCTTCTGTAAATTTGTACTTTCGTTTGGGCATTGTTTTCACTCAGCTGTCATTTACTGCTACTGTCAAGCAGCTGTTTGATACTGAACGCAACAGCACTTTGCGTGTTCACGGTGAGATTGACAAGCAGGAATTTGGCCAATAGTTGCTGCAAGCCTCTTTTAATCCAGCAATTGGTGTGTGAGAAGGCGGGACTTACAAAGCCGGTTTAAAGCAATGCAAATATGTGCGCGCACACACAATGAAGTATTAGACCAGATGCACATCATAATGCAACTAATGCCGAATCCTGGACATTTTCACAAATTTAGAAACCCTGGTCGGATGCTTTTTTAATGTCCGAAAAAGAGGACATATGACCACCCTACAATAAGGCTTTAGCTAACTACATTTATGCACATTCTAAACAGAACCAGAATGTCACAATTCTTGTTCAAATTCCAGTTTCACTTAACAATTCTGGATCATTAATGATTCCATTAAGAATTATTTTTTTGATCTTTTGAGGAAAACAAAACAAGAATACTTTTTTAAAATGTATTTAAAGTATCATTTCTTACAACAGAACTCTTCTAAATGTGTATCTGTAACATCATGTTGTCATATGAACAATGTCAATGATTACTCTGATTCAAGCCCTCAGTAAACATAACACAGTAACTGTTCTTGATGCATTTCAAATTGGACATAACAAGTAATGTGTCAAGAACAGTTACTGTGTTATGTGAATAAGTCAAGAATGACTCGTGAGATTCAGCGAGTGGTAAGACTGATTTAAAGCGTTGACTCATGAGTTTGTGACAGATTTTAAAGTCTTTTCAAAGGGTTAGTTCACCCACAAGTGACAATTCTCTCAATATTTACTCACCCTTATGCCATCCCAGATGTGTATGACTTGCTGAACACAAATGAAGATTTTTAGAAGAATATATCTGCTCTGTAGGTCCATACAATGCGAGTGAATGGGTGCCAAAATTCTAAAGCTCAAAAATCCACACAAAGGCAACATAAAAGTACTCTAGATAACACTGGTGGTTAAATATATGTCTTCTGAAGTGATATGATAGGTGTGGATGAGAAACAGATACATTTTTTAAGTCATTTTTGAGGCGAGTTCTGTTTTTGGTGATTCACATCCTTCACATTTGTGTTCTGCTAAAGAAAGAAAGTCATACACATCTGGGATACCAGGAGGGTGAGTTCATCATGAGGGCTTTTAAAAAATGTTGGTGAACTATCCCTTTAAGCAATTCATTAAACAGAACTGGCTCATAAAATAATTCATTCAGGAATCAAACTACACTGGTTGTGATGAATCTTTGTTGTTGACATTGTTTGTTTAGATGTTCAAGAACTTCTAATGGAACTGAACATCATGAAAAAAAATGTTTTTAAAAGAAGTGATAATCGATTCCCAGCCAGTGTTTCGAGAGCATTTGTTAACCCTTTCAAATTTAAGATTAAACCGGAGTGATTACACTAGGCTGGGCTCAGAGGTTTATGATTAAATTGGTAAGATCTGTTGTTTACCAGCAAAGAGTGATTAATGCTGTTTTCATACTGAATCAGCTGTTCAAATAGTCTTTTCAACATCATAATATCTTTATTTGTTTATGTTAAATACATTCTAATAATCACAAAATAAAAGTTTGAAGCCGTTACAGTCGGAGCTGTATGTTTTGATGCAGTGCTTCATCAAACAAAGAATGTATAAATGAGCCAGTCCACTTGAGCCTTCTCCCGTTCTATCAGTCACTCATTCTCATCACTTCCGTTGCAACAAAGTTTTGAATCTATGCTTGATGAACTTGGAATCCCATGCTGCATTGCAGTGTAAACAACATGGTGGCATGCATAGCAATATTATTCTTATCTATCATAATCAAACATTTTAAACATCTAATCTTCACTTAAATGTTTGATAATATATATTCTGTCCTCCAGTGCATTTGCTGTGAAGTGCAAGTGCAATTTATTTTTTTATTTTTTTATTACAGCATGCATAAAATTGCTGAGACTGCAGGATTAATCAGTGCAGGAAAAACTGATGTGCAAAAGGGTTCAATTAAAAGGGATAAAAAGAGAAAAGCCCTCTGTCCAGATAACTCACTGTGAAGAGCACCTATTTATATCGAGCATTAGTGCCTTTATCCCAATTTCAACAACAACAGCTTCTAGACAGTTGGAGGTTTTTCATGGACTGATGTTGGTGTTGTTCAATGATATGAATCTCTCAGTGTGCTGGTCTAATTTAAAGACCTGAAATATAGTCCCTGTTCAGTCCACTAGTAGAGTTAGTCGATGAAATTCAGCTTCTGTGATGGTTGCTAGGGATTATTTAGAAAATGGAGGCACTTGTGGAAATCCTATTTTGTTCCTTGCACGTCTTTCAGTCTGAGCAGTCCAGGTCCATGAGAGCAAATTAAATCAATTATCAATTTACCAATTAAAGCCTTGGTATCACTTACAGAGGTGAAGAAGAGGCCTCGAACTGGTGTAGCTCAGTTAACCTGCTGTATGGATTTACACAGTCAATCAGCTGTGGGCTTTTCATTCTCTTCACTTAAACCTACTTTACTCCTTCATCCAAAGCTCCTCCATTACTGAGGTAATTGTAAAACTGGTTTCAGTGTGAAGGAATAAACTCTCGTGCCTACCAAGAAAATGACAAAATGATGTCTCCTCAAGATTCAGGCCTTGTTATGGCCCTCCATGTATTGGTACAATACCCTCAAGTTTAGCATCAACACTTATGACCAAGTCTAAAACATGAAAGCAGTTGCAAGGTTACATTTGATCATCAAATAAACGTGTGAAATGATCTCTCTTGGTTTTTGATTCTGCTAGAAAATCCTACTAAAACCATGTTACAATTGAAGGTTGTGTTTTGGAACATGGTAACTGGGTTCTAGCTTGTTGAATCAGTCATGAGACCTGGTTGAGCTGGTCGACCAGCTTAGACCAATAACAAACCAACAAGCTGGTTTAAGTGGTTGACCAGCTCACCTACCAACTAGTGGGATCAAGTTTAGCTGGTAGACCATCTAGTAACAAGGCAACAAGCTGATTTAGTTGGGTGAACAGCAAGACAACCATATTAAGTATATTACCTAATTTTCCAAACAAGTTTATTGACAAAGTCAAAGGTCTATCAGTTCAGATAGGACTACTACTACTACTACTACAGGACAGACTACAAAATGACAGTCCAGCCAGTCAAGCACCTAAACCAGCTTTAACCAGCCAGAAACCAGGTTTCAAAAGACCGCTACCACCTTTAGTTAGTTTTGGCTGGATTGTCCAGCAGTCGACACTACCGTCAAATTCAAAGGATGTATGTAATGGCTGATGTTCTGGTAATTGAGTTTTCAACCCAGGTAAGGCACACACACAGGGCTCCTCTAGAGCTATTAGATAGAATAGGGTGAAGGGGGATTTGGATTTGCTGGCATTTTGTTTGTAACGTCCGAACTGTGGTGAATTTAAGTGGACTTGTACAGTAGAGGCCTCTAGAGAAAGGGATGAGAGGGGAAAGAGGGAGATTATCCTATTAAGTACTACATGTCTCTTGGGGATTAAGTTTAAGCACTAACACCAGCACTTTTCCTCTGGGCAAAATCTTTCTCTCCTTCCCTCTCTTTTTTATGGTAGAATGACCAGCTACACCAGAATGATTACTATACTGGTTTATGCTGGTTTGCTGCTGGTCTAGCTGGTGGGCTAGTATAGCCATGATGTTGTATATGTGCATATACCCTGTGTCTGAAAACACATACTGTCATAGTATGTACAGTATTTGGTGAACGACGTACTTCTCAGCCAGTATATAACAGTATGTTCTTTAGGAATGTATACGAGCAGTATGAATAGATTCCGGACATACTTCATCCAGGGATGTGGGTGTTGACCTGTGACCTGAAAAATTACGTGATCCCAACAACCATGGAAAAACGATCTATTCTGGTTTTGTTAAACATGCAAAATTTAGGGGCCTGGGCAGCTCACTGGTAACAATTCTGGCTACCACACCTGGAGTACGCTAGTTCAAATCCCAGGGTGTGCTGAGTGAGTCCAGCCAGGTCTCCTAAACAACCAAATTGGCCCAGTTGCTATGGAGGGTAGAGTCACATGGGGTAACCTCCTCGTGGTTGCTATAATGTTGTTCGTTCTTGGTGGGGCACATGGTGAGTTGAGCATGGATGCCACGCTGGATGGCGTGAAGCCTCCACACGTGCTATGTTTCTGTGGCAACACTCTCAACAAGCCACGTGATAAGATGCGCGGGTTGACGGTCTCAGACGCGGAGGCAGCTGGGATTCGTCCTCCGGCACCTGGATTGAGGCGAGTCACTACGCGACCACGAGGAAAAAAGTGCATTGGGAATTTGACATTCCAAACTGGGTGAAAAAAATCCCTGGAAACTGTCTTTTTATATATGTTACTTACAGTTGAGAAGGACCGTCTGACTTGTGGTTACCACCGTTCTTTTAAATCCAGCGTTTTAAACATGACATATCCTCAGATCCTGAGGCATTATGGGATAGTAGGTGTCCAGCCAATCCACACTTCAGAATCTCACCAGACATAGTAGTTTATCCAGGTTTATCTCATATACTGCTTCGTGAATACTGAGGATTTGGACATACTACTCCATTGGCATACTGCATAGTAGGACAGTAATACGTATTCGGAAGCAGCAATGTTTGCAAAGGTTTCCCCTCATGATAAATCTAAGAAAGTTCCTGAAGAATTTTGGTTATCATTCGTTCATATCACATTCTTCAGTTTTACTTATATTAGGTGTACCCAAAACTAAAAAGGCTAGGATCTAATCAGCATAAACCAGCATAGAAATTAACGTTGGTCTTAGATCAAAGCTGATCTAAAACTGGTTTCATAATGGAGATAATGTTTATATTGTAGATTAAGTTATGTTGTTTGAACACAGTTTTAATAAATCTAAATATACTGTACACCCTGTTTAAGAATGTGAATGCACAATTTGAATTATTCATCATGGTTACCAAAGTACAATTGTGGTATCAAATGGTAAGCCTGATACCATGGTACTTTGAATAATAGGCTTTCATGATACTGAATAGCGTTATTTACATGGTACTCCAAAGTACTATTACCACTTTTCAAAATGTTTAGCATATGTAATTAGAATGAGATGCTTTCCAGATGAAAATATCTAAAACAGACATCTCAGAGTTGTATGTGTGCTATCTGGTATAGTATCAGATGGTAATACAAAGACACTTTGAAACAGTTTACCATTCCACAGACCATAGTACTGAATGAATACCATATTCAAATATCATGGTATTTACATTTTACTCCTAGTTACTTCCAAGAATACAAGGACAGTACTATGGTACATTTATCACAAACACAGTATTACTATTGCACAATAAATTTTTCAGATGGTAATACTATGAAATTATTCCATTGCATTGAATGATAACATACATATTCATATGCCATTGTATTTACATGGTACTTCAAGGTAGGCAGCTTCAAAGAATACCACGGAGTAAAAATGTTATCACCATGATACTATCTATATGTAGAATTTAAAAATAAAAAAGTAGTTAATGCAGGGGTTGCATTAACCGTCAATTTTCTGTAGTTTCACCAGACTCATTGGGGAGGCCAAATGAAATCTATTGTATATACAGTATACTATCTTATTTAGGCAATTATAATTGATGCTACGCCCCTGAATGTAGCTCTACTACTTATGAAATCAAAACATGAATGATGGAAACTTTACAACTCAGTCCATCAGAGTGACGAAAATATGTTTTCTAGCACAGCCTCTGATGGTTCCTATACTGGTACACTTGGTGCTACTAGGTATTTCAAAGAATGCCATGGTATATGTTCATAAAGCATGGTACTTTTTGTTACTCTTGTTAGTGCACAGTAGCATTATAGATCTCATATACCCCCAAGCGACTTGTGGTCAAAAATATAATGTCGATCTGACATGTGCTGCTAGCATTTTCACTTAAAGACAAACAGTGAATAGTTCAGGCTTATTTTGGCAGGAGGAAGGTTAGTACAATGTAGTGTGTGTGCGTGCATGTGTATGTGTATGTGTGTGTGTGTGTGTGTGTGTGTTACAGTCCTGTAATGAACATGCCGCAGGCTGCAGGACTCAAAAGATCTTTTCTGACACCTGAAGCAGCTTTAGGATTAGAGATTCTGCTAAAACACAGACTGCAGATATATCTCAATATGCTCCCTTCATGTCACTCATTCTATAAAGTGCTGGCTGGGTGAGATTTTGGAGTCCTTGTGTTGGTGATAGGCCCAGCTAACCGCCTCAGGCAACAGCTTTGCTTTCCCATCAGGTATTGCTCTCGGCAGGAAGCCCTTTTCACAGAGCGGCCCTCTCTACGCCACCTGGGTCAGTCCACAATCTTCGGCCGCATCAGGGATGGATGCAGCAGCAGCTCTAGAATGTAAAGGACTGTCTAAACCCTGTGTGGATAATCGTGCATGGAGGCCATGGAGCAGATCTATATTTGACCCTTAACCAGCCAACTGACAAACACTAACCAGGACTGCTGTGTTATCACAGCCATAGATTAATTCTTACAAAAATTAAAAGATGTGTGTGAAAAAATATGTGTGCCCTCTTCTGAGTGTGTGTGTGTGTGTTTATGTGTGTACTTTTGAGTAATAACCGCACAGTGAGTAACTGAGAGAAATAACCAGGGTGTGTGTGTATTGATTGTGTAGTGTTAATGTGAGACACCTACTGTGTGTGTGTGTGTGTGTGTGTGTGTATGGCTAGAGGGAGCTCTTCCCTTCTCAGAGTTAGACAACCTGCTACACACACACACACAAACGCACATGCCAAAAACCTTGATTATACAAGCATTCCCACTTCTGATAATGTTCTGGCTGGTTTCTAGGTGTTCTTTGTGGTGCTTATTGTCAAAAGAGCCCACCCCCAGGATTCTACATCCTGGTCCCAAAATAAGACAATGGGATTTTTTTTATCCAGTTTTATCGTCCATCAGGTGAAAATCGTACGTCAGATTGCTTAGACAAGTTTAAGCACAGTTCACCTTAAGAAGCCACACTATTTGAGGTTCCGTTCATGTTTGCTGCACAACAAAGTTCAACACTTATTTTTAGGGGTTTGTTCTAATCCTTAACACTAAGTGAGAGTAATAGTAATAATGATGCTTGCCTTAGGAAAAAGTGTTAAAAAGATAGTGTAGAAATGAAAGACACAGAGAGAGAGGGGGCCGAGGGGACAAGGCCCTTCCAGCCCACGGCGGTCATCAGAGCAGTAGAGACTGTTCCCAAGAGGCCTTGCTGAAAAGACAGAAGAGAAGGAGCGAGGGGGGTTTCTAAGGAGAAGGAGAGGAGGGTGGGGGTCATCCGAAGGAAACAAAAGGATGAACAGAGCATCCTTCACCGTGTGTGTGTGTGTGTGTTGTGTGTGTGTGTGTGTGTGTGTGTGTGTGTGTGTGTGTGTGTGTGTGTGACAGGACAGTGTCAAAGTGCTGTCAGTCGGACAGTCCGTGGCCTTCAATAGCTGCAGTTCTTAGAGACCGCAGGTGGCCTCCGAATACAAAGATTGATCCAGATAAACAAAGGGAGAAGGTGTGTGTATGTGTAGGTTTTGATCCTGTGGCTTTAGGGTTTAGAAGAGTATTAGGGTAAAAATGTTAAATGTGTTTACTCATGTACGGTTATTTTAGGATAAAATCTGCTGTGCTAGTGACTTTTGACAGGCTTGTTTCATTTGTCGCATCTCATCTTTTCATGTCTAGATTGAAATTATTATTGCTCAGATGTTGCTCTTTCAGTTTTAAGTTAATTTAGGTACAGCATCACCTTTATCTCTTGGTCTATGTTCACACAGGCAGCAAAAAGTCTGAATTCAAATCAGGTTTTGGTAGCCTGAACTGTGCAAAAACACCTCAAATCTGTTTTTTTCAAGCCTGATCCAAACCACATTTGTAGGTGGTTTTGAATCCGTAGGGGTTTTTTGTCATTCATTGTGTGGGACGTGTTGTTTCGACAGGTGTCGCAACGTATATTTGGCACATGTGCAGTACTGCATTCCAAACGGCATAATTGATGCCTTCATAGTACATTTCAAAGGGGAAACAATTATGATTAACATGTTGTAATAAAGAATTACTTAAAAAGTGAGTTCCGAATGACCTTTTTATTACACTTTTCAGCCATCTGACTGTGAAAGGGAAAGACGTTGACAAATAGGGCATATAGGGATGATCACTTCTGAATGAAACGCATCCATATGTCATGTATATGTTACAGGGCACCCAAAGAGTTGCAAAGTTCTTTGAAAATAATACAGATATTGTATTTACCCACCCAACGAGATGCACTAAGTTGCGGTAACACTGGCTATGAGCCACTACAACGCGATTAGGTATTGAATGCGTCACATGTATACGGTACCCTTGAGCATTTTGAGAGTTTCAGTATAGGATGGGGGTATAGGAAGTCTTGCTGTCTGACCAGTTCATGCTTTAATACAGGACTCAAATCCTTCAATATGGGTCATTTCGCTGCCCGCTAAAATACAGAAAGATATGCCAAAATACGGGACATCCCAACAGCCATTGTCTGTGACAAATGTTTTAATATTTGGATATTGCCCTCATGAAAAACATAATCAATGGCAAAACATCTATTGCCAAACTCACGCATGGTAAACATATGCCAGTTAGATGTGCATAAATCATAAGTCTCCATTTGCTCTCTATTCAATCTCATTGCAGCATATCAGAATCAGACATATCAAAGAGATCACATTTTTTTTATTTGACTTTCCTAAGGACTTATCTTATTTTTTAACCCTGAAGAGAATGTTAATTCTCACAGATTGTTCTTTCATAGCACCTAAGACTCAGTGGAACCCTCTTTTATCATTGATTTACAGGAAGTACCAACTTACTAAAAATCCTTGGGAGTCAGTTGTTGACATATAGTATAGCGCTATACAATGAATATGAAGAGCTTAGATCATTTTCGCTTGGTTGCAGACTCTGATAACAGCGTGAGACATTATTGAGATCTCTTAGTCTGCAGAGAAGACATGACATTACTGGAGTATTTAAAGAAAAAAAAATTCAGGAGAAATGCCTGAGAAATGGGACCCTTAATGGTAACCATGATCAATTTGTTAAGGGTTTATAAAGGAGTCATTAATAACCTAAAACTAATTTACAAACACATTATAAATCATTCATATCTGGTTATAACAACATGGATAAAATCTGTCATGCAATACTGACAAATAGATATCAATTTTACCTCACATGTTATAAATGCTTAATAACACTTAATTATACAACATTAGTAACCTATGCAAATTTACCTTCATGTAAAGTAGACTCATATGAAGCATTCGTTAAGGAGTTGCCAAAATTAGAAATATATGTACATAATGTTCTGTATGGTTGAATGGTCATCAGGCTTTATTATATGATATCTGCTGTGAATGAGCATTAAGAGCTGAAAGTGTTTTTGTAGAGGACTTTAGGTGTCTAGGTAAGTTGGGCCAGTACTCGGAGTAACACCATTCTTTTAACCTCAATGTGACAAGCAAAGTGACAACACAAGTGATTCAAGACATTACAGTAATCAGTATAAACACAAACTGACAAACCCTACTTTTAATCTCATTATAATATGAATAATTGTTTATTAAGCATTTATAACATATAAATTAAAATGTTCTCTATTTGACAAGTACTGCATGAAAGTCACTGTTTTATTCATGTTGCTATAATGCATATCACTAATTTAAAATGCATTTATAAATTACTTATTAGTAACTAATTAACCTCTTTATAAACCCTTAATAAAGGACACATTAATGTAAAGTGTTTGTATATATCAAGCAAAAGTCTCTATTTGTTCTCCATTCAATCTCAAAAGGGATATTAAAAGTGATCTAAATAGTGATGTTTCTCTATTATGTGCACTCTTCATTACTGAATATCCTCTCAACATATCTTTTGCTCTCAATTAAACACTGTTTTCATTATCTGTTTGTCTTCTCTGGTGTGTTTTTGAGAGCCAAGCTGTATGCATGTGCGCAGTCCACCCCAACCCAAAATACATTGGCGATGAACAAGAGCGAGAGGAAGAGGGGAATTGTGCTTGTATGTGCTGAAAGGTAGATTTCTAAATTAGGTTCTTTAAATGGTGCTGGGCTGGGAGGGGGATATTGATCTTGAACTAGCCTCAACTGGTTCCAAGGAGGGAGGGTGTGTGTGTGTGTGCGTATGTGTGTGCAGCGTGTGTGTGCGCGTGCGTGTTTCTAGTGTCATCCTTTACAAAGCAGTTGCGTTTTCATCAGAATAAGCCCAAGACACATGCCAGCATCTGGCTGTATGTGTGAGTGTGCAGGTATATCACACATCGCTGTGTTATATGCCCCGAAAATGAGGCCAATGTAGGCAATTAACACATAACCCCTGAGGGATACATTAAGCCATGTGTGTGTGGATGTATATGTGGCCATAACTAATTACAGAGATATCTTGTGCATAACTGGCTGGATGTGCATTATTTTTATCATGATAAATGCTAAATAAATACATTTATGTTACAGACCCTCTACAGTATTTATTGTTGTGAATGTATCTCATCAATCATGATTAAGCCTTTTTTATTTAGCTTGACTGTGACATGCCACATGGAAGAGATACATTATTGGAGAATTTGTCACAAAATTATAAGACAATAAGATTTATTTTTCAAGGTGACATAGTTTATATTCTTTATATTATGTAATATATATATTGACTGCTAGTGATGACAATGAACCCCACAGTGCAAAAATTGTCATAACTTCAAAACATATAAAACCACAGTAAATGTGATGAGTGAATTCTTTAGAGAAAGCACTAAAATAAGCACTTAACAGCTCAGACATATCACATATCTGAAAACTTTTTTCCCAACATATAGATGTTAGGTTTAAATGTACATGAAGTACAAGGGAAAGTATGCTGAATTGTCACAGCACAAAAAATACACAAAGACTTTAATCACCTTTCAAATTTTCTCTAGAAGTGCAAATAAACTATTGTCTTAGTTAATATGAGGTTGTGGAAACAACACATATAATAATTATATTTTATATATGTATATAGAACAGTTAGTTCCTGTCCTCAAATCTGATTGGACGAGAGATGTTCCATGAGAACTGATGGTGTGACAGCATCACTGCTTCACTGTGTATGTATCGCTCCGATTGTGTTCATGCCATTCTAAACTAAAGTGTAAGAGTAGCGCATATCAGTTAGGAATTACTGTCTTTATTTTTTAAATTACATATGTTAGCCAGCAGGTGGTGGCAAAAGATCATTTTTGTGTGTAATATGAGCCAGTTGTTGACATAAAGTGAACCACACTCCATGATCCCTCGTATTACAACTACATTACTTAAGCTAGGACATTGTTTTAAACTGCTTTAAATGAACAATTTCAGGATTAAGGTTCATCGTAGCTGAGAGACACAAGAGACTGTTTGATTACAGAACTTGAGTCGCTTACCGAGTTTCCACATTGTTTACACACACTGTTTAAAATGCCGGAGGACATCACTGTTTCTATAGTGAATGACTCTTGTGCGGCTACCACGAAATAGGGCGAAATACCCCTGCTTGGATTCTATTTTTCCACTGAGAAAGTTGATCTTCAGAAAGCTGACAGCATCTCTGCTTGGATGTGGCAACAAGTGATCGCATATGCTCCGTCTCTCTCTCTCTCTCTCTCTCTCTCTCTCTCTCTCTCTCTCATAACACACACACACACACACACCCATCCTTGTTTATCCAATAACTTGTTAGAAACAGCACAAGCCATGATTCTATTTCTGAAGTGAACTTTTTGAATTACTAATGAAGGTTTGGACACATCATTTGTTTTGAACCAGCAACAGCATATTCTGATACGTCGTGTACTCACATAACAACGCATCAATTACTCACATAACAATGTGTAATAGTATTATTTATTTTTTTAATCCATGAAAACAAAGTTGGCCAGAATATGTACAGATATAAATAAAAACAAATATAAGTATAAATATATGTTAAACAAAATAAACATACCTCTTAAAGTATGCAGATATTTTTCAAGGCCATTACATCGGTTTCTTTATTGCAGTGTAAGCACTTTCTTTCAGAGCCAAAAACAGGAAATATAGGTAAAACTAATAAGAACCCACAGAAGTAAATGCAAAATGTTTTATTTACTCTAAAATGCTTTTCTTTTTATTCTTCAAATCAGCATTCAAACTTCATCACAATACCATTTCAATCTCATTGTCTGGCAATGATGAGGTTCAAGGGGTGGAAGACACTGATGTTCTTCTGTGAATAGTTTCAGAGCCACTTTGAATATATGCAATACATTCCTTTAATTTGTTGTGGGAAAAGAAAATGTATTAGAAGACAACAAACAGAAAGCAAGCAACTCATCATGGATAGACAAATGACAATTTATTTACTTGTACTCTAAAAAAATCTTACAGGCCCACCTACCATTAAGAGCTTCAATGACAGATCCATCAAGCTGCACCATAATGGGGTGTAATAATGGATACATTTCTGGGCTTTCACCTCCCCCATCATTCTGAAATAACTAGCATTTAAATACAAGGCAAGGATACCATCAAATTTGACTCATTTTAAACAAAATAAGACAAATTGAGAGGGACCGTTGCACTGTCAACCTATAATTGCACAATAAATGTAAGCGCAGCATAGTTCTAGCGAGAAGACTAGCAGCTGTACATAATCGCACCATTAGCTGGGTAATTCCCAGCCAATCACATGTAAGCTGTTGCTTTATAAGTCTGCTCATAATCTATCACATTGCGGTTTCAGTGTGCTAACATGGCAACCTCCACCACCCCACCACCACCAGTTGAGTCCCGTCCTGCACGGGGGTAGGCTCCTCGCCCCTGCCTCCTATCTCCGGCAGGATATGACTGTTCCGTGTACAACTTCTTCGGACCACCAGATGGGACCTACACCAAAGAGAGACGTTGGATTTCTTGTCTTTATAATCATCAAATAAATGTCATCTTAAATTTCACTCAAGTCTGCGAGTCTTCCTGATAAAAGAGTAAAAATACATTGGGAGAAAGATTAACATTTAAGTATAAATATAACTTTACAAAATCACACTTTGTGAACCTCCCTGCTCAGCCAAGTCTATGTTTGACTTCCATGGACACTTTTTAATAAGAGTAGCCTTAAGGTCCTCTGCAACTTGAACTTTTGCTGCCTGGGAAAGCCTTGCATTCTTGGTCTCAGACAAAGACAAGAACGCATACATTGTGCAAAAAGGACACACTTTTGAAATATATATGGATCAAAATGTTTTTTGTCCCACTGGCTAGCCACAACATTTTGATGTAGCTTAAGGATTGTAAAAAAAATTGTTAGGAAGTTTGATCTCAACTCCCTCTTTCTTGAAATCAATAGTAGGTTCAAGTATGAGATATTATTGCTGCCCAATCTTACTTACTGGCCTGCACAACTCCATACTGTGTAAAGTGGGTGTCTTGGCAGAACAAAGCAACTTGCCTCTCTCTGGCTAGATAGTAAGCACCATGACAAAGACTGGTACATAGGCACAAACAGTATTGTAAATAAAGCAGAGATCACAAGGACATCAAGACTAATCAATTATCAGAAGTTCTGGAAAGCTGCTGAATGGAGATAATTTTTGCTGTATTATGCATTACCTATTCTAAATGGAATTTTGAAGAGGAAGTATTGAACCATTTTTTTTTCTATGCACATTCTTTTTCAGGATTTTAGCAAAGTTTGAAATCTTGATATGGCAGAGCAGGCACTTCGTAAATTTGTGTTGAATTTTGGAAGTTTATATGGACCTTATAATGCTTCTTTCAATGTACATTTACTGATGCACTTGACAGCAAGAGTGCACAACTGGGGACCATTGTGGCAACCTCAACTTTTCCATTTCAGTCATTTAATGGGACTCTGCTTTGGTTTTTCAATGGTTCTACACATGTGCCCACACAGATAGTAAGGAGATTTCTCCGATGGAGTGATTTCTCCAAAAAAGGTGAGAGGATCATGGTCAATGCAAGTGAGAGTGTGAGGAAACTTTTACAAATTACAAAGTAGCTGTAGACTTACAAAGAAGTCTGAGGAGTTTCAAAAACATGTACAAGGTTTTGGCTGCCCTGCAAAAGAGAGAACATCTGTGTTACAAAGAGTGGCTATTGAACGTTTCCTTGGTGTCACAGTTCAATCAGGTTTATTTTACAAACGGTTCATTTCTAAAAATGCCGTTTACCATTCTTACAACAGTTCACAACTCAGTTGTGCAGTTGGATGATGGAACCCTCTGTAAAGTCATGAGTCTTGTGGCTTTTAAATCTGATACCTCTAAAGCACATACCTCTTGTGTTTTAGTAAAGGAGCTTGCAAAAAATGGAAATGACCATTTTCTACATTTGTGACTGAAGTGCACGACACAAACAATGTATTTGCTATCCATCCTTACTCCAAAAAGAAAATGTGTCATGATCAGGTCAAAAGACAAAATGTGTGTTATTAGAATGCCAAACAATATTGAAATGGACTGATAATATTTTGTGACATACAGGCTGATATTTATATGCATATGTACTACTGAATTGTCTTTTCTTGTTATTGTTTTGTATGAATTGCAATGACATGTTACTAATATTGTTTTCCTGATTTTCTATATCCATGTACAAATTGCATGAAAGGAGAGTGATACATGGTCAAGCTAAGAAATGCAAAAATAAAAAGTGTAGTTCTTTTGTTTGTCTACTCTGATAGTTTATTGATCCTGTATGAAGAATATACTGCACATGTAAACTCAGAATCAGTCTTGTGCAAAAATGTGCATAGTGCTTGTAAAAATTATAAAATTGTGTTTCAAAGAAGATCATTTTTATATTAATCTTCTTCTATTTGATAAAACAAAGAAAATGATTGTTCTGTTACTGCGTGTGTGTGTGTGTGTGTGTGTGTGTGTGTGTGTGTGTGTGTGTGTGTGTGTGTGTGTGTGTGTGTGTGTGTGTGTGCGCATGTGTTTGGGAAAATATTTGTCAAATTACTTTTAACTAATTGTATACTTCCCCTAAATGCATTTGTAAAAGCAACACAACTTTACAACTTAATTTGTACTGCACAAAGTTTCCCTAAGTGGATTTGAAGAAAACATGAAATTAGTACAATTACAGTGTATTTTAAATTAGTACATAGAAATGTTAATGCATTTTTAGTATACTTATCGTGCAAGAAATGTATTTTAATAGCAATGTAGAATATTTATTTTTCACTAGGGTGAGCATTATTCAGCAAGCCACACTTAAATGTGTAATAATGAATAAATTATGCAAATGACAATACTCTGGCCATAGCTTTGCTGTTTGCAGATTTTATATACGCTGCTGTTATTGTATTTGTTCTAACTTGCAGTTATTTATCATTTTGTGATTATTCAGAGCTCATCTTATACCTAATACGTTGTCTTTGGTTGTCAACATTATTGTGATTTTTATGTCAAATAATGAGCTCCACGTGAGGTATGGGATTATGTTATTAATTCGTTTTTCAAAATAAAAGCCACTGTATTGAATTGTTTTGAATGTTTGAACTATTTTGAATGTTTACTCTGTTTGGGTCTGCAGAGCATGCTGGAGCCCAGGGTGGCCGTCTATATTGCCTGTAGGACGACCCGGTACTTTCTCAGCAACAGGCTGAGCCCAAATTACCCAGTGGCCCACCGGGAATATGCCCGGTGCTTCCGATGGCAGTCCAATCCTGCAATGAGATAACAACAATGACTTCATTTGGTAACGTTTAAATGAATTGGTTTGAAGTAAAAAATATTATTTGAACATAACTGTCTCAGTTTAAAGGTTAGATAAAATAGCAGGGATGGGTGGATACCACTTTTTTCTTTTCTATCCGATACAAGTACTTTTAGGCCAGTATCGTCAATATCGATACCAATTAAACAGAATTTTTACGAATTATTTGGATAAAACTTGTAACTTTATTATTACTTGTTTTTTCATATATTTATGGGCCTAAACAGAAAATTATTAGGCTGCTTTGTTTACCCTTAAAAATGTGTTAGTATAAGCCAGGTATAAAACCACAAAATTAACCATAGATTTTTTTATATGGATACAATTACTAAAACCAAGTTACCGTATGGATACTACAGTAATGCTGTAGTAAAACCATGGTTAATTGTATCAAAACCTTGGTTGTTAATAAAAAGACGAAAAAAGTCATACAATATTACTACAATAAATCCATGGTTAGTTTTTATGAGGGTATCATTTATTAACGAGGATTAAAGATCATTATCAATGTTTTAACAAATCTGTATTTAAATAAACCTGTAAAAACTGTCACACAAGCCCAGTGTAATACATGTCACGTCTAAGCTTGCCATTACTTTGTGTGAATAACTCCAGATGCTGTTTTCCTGTCATTATCTCAGGAAAGCAGTGCTGTCTCTTTGAATGAGCGGTATGACTGAAAGTGTGAGCACTGTGTGACTGCTAGTGTATTTTAGCATTTCTGCACATCAAGATGAGCAGAAAAAAACCCAGTTCCGGTGCCGTGCAACAATTTTTTTTTCCACTTCGAAGCTCACAAGATGCATTCATATTCATGTAATATAAATAATTTGATCACTTGTTAAAAAAGTGTCAGAATCTACTTTTTTTTTTGTGAGGATCAATATTCTTAATACCATGTCAGTATCAGAAGTATCGATACTTTAGTATCGATCTGCCCATCCCTATCAAGTAGACATAGCTCCTTAAGGTAAAAACTGCAAGATATCGCAGTGTATGCAGTATTTTTGAGATATGTAGTCTATACTGTATGTAGATATGTAAAATCTTAAGCAATTTTGCTTCTCTAGTGAATGCATATGATTTTAAGGATGCGTTGATATTTATACTGGAAAACCAGACAAAATGCTGATTACAAAACAGATTATTTATTTATTTATTCAATTATATCTATGAATAAACTTATACATGGCTTGATTCATGCATCCTTCACAAAGATGAGTCTTCCTGATTCCAGCCTTGCTAAAGCACCCGAGATCATCATCGATTCTCCACCTGGTCGTCTAATGAGACGTCAGAGAGTCAGAGACCTGGAGAGGCCTTCAAGCCACAGCGTCTCACACCCACTGTGAAATTTGGTGGAGGATCGGTGATGATCTGGGGGTGCTTCAGCAAGGCTAGAATCAGGCAGATTCATCTTTGTGAAGGACACATGAATCAACCCACTTACAAGGTTATCCTAGAAGAAAACTTGCTTCCCTCTGCTCTGACAATGTTCCCAACCACTGAGGATTGGATAGTCCAGCAGGACAATGCTCCATTACATGCAGGCAGGTCACTTAAGGTGTGGAGGACCAGTGGATCAAGAACCTGTCATGACCATGGAATGTGATCAAGAGGAAGATGGATGTCCACAAACCATCACACAAAGCTGAGCTGCTTGAATTTTTGCGCCAGGAGTGGCATAAAGTCACCCAACAGCAATGTGAAAGACTGGTAGAGAGCATGCCAAGATGCATGAGAGGGGATTGAAAATCAGGATTATTAAGTTAAAAAATGTATATTGTGTTGTTTAAAAATTAATATGATCTTATTTTCTTTGCATTATTTGAGGTCTTTTTTTTTTTCTTTTTTTAATTGACCAGTTGTAATGCTCTAAATGACAATATTTTTATTTGGGAGAAATGTTGTCAGTAATTTATAGAATAATTTTTTTTACTAAAATATACCTAAAATAGTAAATCCAGAGAAACGTCATCTTGAAGTGGTCTCTTATTTTTTTCTCCAGAGCTATGTATATGAAATATGTATCTAAATATATATTAGGGCTGTCAGTCAATTAAAATTTTTAATCAAATTAATTACAAGATGTGCAGATTAATTAATCACAATTAATCACGCATCAATTGTGTCTGAGAAATGACCCCCCCAAAAGATCATTTAAACTCATTATTGTGTTAGATGATAAAAGCATTGAATAGACATAAAGTAGGTTTAGAAAGTTATATATGATTCAACATAGAAATTACACAAACTTTTAGGCTACAATATGGCCATACATTTTTTTTTAATTGAACATAAGTCATTCACTTAGACTGCAATAGCCACTTTTAGGCTACAATGGCCATAACAGAAACACAGCTGACATCAATTCTTCTTGTTCAACCAGTTGCTAAGACAAACTAACTTGTTTACATTTTCAGGGTGTAAAGCTGCCCTCTTCTTTTGGACATTGTTACCTGCCAGTGAGAATAGTCTTTCAAATGGTACAGAGGTTGCAGGGGTGGCTAGATACTTGCGAGCTAAGGAAGACAGTTTAACATGGGCCCCTGCATGAGTTGACCACCACTGTAGAGGACACTCATCCATCGTAATACTGGGCTCAGCTTTACAGCGATAGAGCAGCGATAGAGCAGCGTTAGAGCGTTGCTAGGCCCATTTACCACCTCGGATTCTGAATCTGAACCCAGCAGGAGGATTCTCCTCTTCTTTGCTGGCTCATGTTCAGGGATGTGGATTGTCTGTGCTGCGTCCCACTTCTTCTAGCATCTTCTCAAGGCTAGGCTACCTCTTGGTAGGCACTTTAAATCAGCCACTCATTGTTCATGTCAGCTTGCCATTCAGCAACGTCTTTCTTGAAGGCAGTCTTGAACCTTACTGCATAGGCTGGATCCTCATCAGAGACCTTCATTATATGGCAAATATGTCGGAGTGCAGGCAGGACCACAGAGCATGAAGCATATGCCTCAGCCCCAAGGAATTCAGTCACATACCTGCAGTGGAAGATAAATTAAATATGAACAATACAGTTCTCTCACATTAAACTGACACAAGTTTAATTTAATTAATTTAATTTACATTTAATTTAGGCAAGGCAAGATTATTTATGTAGCATCAACATATAAAGAGTGATTCAAAGAGATTATGAAGACTCAATAAGAGCTTTATGACATTAAGGCATAATTATCTGTGAGCAAAAGTTAAAAGAAAAAGTATCTTGTGTAACACTGTACAAATAAAATTGAATAAAAAAACAATTAAACATGCAATAAAAACAGGACAAGTGATACTAATGGGAGGGGGGGGGGGTGTTGCGGGCTTACCTGCATGCTTCAAGAAGGATCAGCAGCTTGTGCAGTTTGTCCCACAAAGATAGGGTGTGGGGCATGGCCTGGCGCTACCGGGCGTGGAGTGTGGCCTGGCGAAAGGCTTGCAACGCTGGCTCGATGGCCGTGGCAGGTGTGGGTGCTGACTCGTTGGCTGTGGCAGGTGCGCGCATTGGCTCGTTGGCCGTGGCAGGTGTGGGCAGTGGATCATTGGCCGTGGCAGGCGAGTGCGCTGGCTTGTGGAACGTGGCAGGCATGGGCACTGGCTCGTGGAACGTGGCAGGTGTGGACGCTGGCTCATGGAATGTGGCAGGCATGGGCCTGGACCATGGAGCAGAGGCAGGCCTGTGACAAGTCACGGAGCAGGCTGAAGAATGGCTGTGACATGGCATGGAGCTGAGACGTGGCTGTGACAGGGCATGGATCAGGCTGAAGCGTGGCTGTGACAGGGCATGGATCAGGCTGAAGCGTGGCTGTGACAGGGCATGGAGCAGACTGAGGCTGCCCTGCTACATGGCATGGAGCAGGCTTTGGCATGGCTGTGAAGAACCACCCATCCATAGAGCGAAGTCGATATACTGAGTCAGACTGAAAGTACTCTGACCGCCAGGCATCAAAGAGAACACCGCCTTCAAGCCTGCCCAGAAGAAGTGTTTGAGTGCGATCCCATTAAATCCAACCTGGTTGGCCAAAGCGCAGAAGTCTTCTATGTATTCCTCTAGGGGATGATTCCCCTGATGTAGGCACATGAGCTGAACTGCTGGGTCCATAGTGTGGGTCAGGTATTCTGTAGCATGTGCTGGCAATGACAGGCAGATGAAGAAGATGATGTTGTGAAGGACCCAAGTGCAGTTTATTCATAAACATGTAAACCAAAAAAAAAAACGAAACAGAAACTTAAACATGAAATAGACTTACAAAATAAAAGACATGACATGACTGGGGTTTTGCTAACTGAAGGTCTCACTAAAACATGCTTTGAGTTCAGGTGGTATGTCAGGCTAGAATTGCTTCAATGGTATGAAATTTCCTGTTTGCAGATAGTGCAAAGAATTTGGTCTTATCAGTGGTTCCATCTGGATGCATTTTGAATAAAACATTTCCCTTCAGAGGGCCAAGCAGCATTTGGTCGTCACCTTGCATCATGCTTGTCACTAAGCAGCTGCATGCAATGTAAGATGTTGTGCGAGGGCGGTGTGTGTTAAATGCATTCTTTTTTCCATAATTAATCGCACCAAATTAACACGCTAAATCGACAGCTCTAATATATATATATATATTCAGTGCTGATTATTATTAACTCTCTCTTTGATTGAAGTTTTTTGTGCACTTATATAAATATATGATATAACTAAAATGACAAGTCTTCCTCTACTTGATAAGGAAAAGCCCCTCTGGTCTTCATCATCCTCCCCCCAGATGATGATATATTGCTCGGCTCTGAGTCCTTAAAGCTATTATATCACAGGAAACAGCCTGACGTGCTCCAAGGCACCCTGGAAAATCAATACACGGGGGGTCAATTACAATATTTGAACCACGTGACTTCCAGAGCAAAATAAATCTTTTGTATCAAAAATGCTGCCCACTTTTGTCTTACATTGCTTAGCTGTGAGATCCTGAAATGGGATCCGGAAGCAGAGAAAATGTCTTTCTGAGCACCTAGTTTTACTGCAGTAATGATGGTATTTTGGCCCAAACTATAGTTTGTTGGTAAGGGCAGATTTATACACAGGATTCCTGAAACACATCTAATATCATCTCATATTTTTGTGCAAACAGAAGATGTTTTCTTTGTGATTTCTTTACTTTTCTTTGTAAGCTGTGTCGTTCTTTTCTTTTTTTCATCAAAACGGATAAGATTAATCACAGTGCAAAGAGACAAATGAAGATGAAAACAGGATGAGTGATTGCATTTCCATTTCTGAGTAAAACTTTGAAAAGTTTAGCTGATTCCAGTTTTTCTCTCCTGCTCCTAAACAGAAAGCAGCAGTTTGATGAATGGATTTCAGAAATACGCAAGCTTGACGGTGAATTTGACCCAACAAACTCTGCCAAACTAAACTTCTGTGCTGTGAAAACAGGGCCAGTGATTTGTGCACAGCATACAGACACACAAAAACAAGACAATTGTTGTCATACAATAAGAGTGTAGAGATATGATATTAATGTGGATATCATTTGTTTGAGTTCATATTGAGATTTCTATCCTTTGATTACAGACATTGGTTTCTTGGCCAATCTGAACACAGTCTGAGACATTATTGAGATCTCTTCTGAAACTCTAGAGAAGACAAATGTGGGATTATTCTAAACATCTAAAGCAGGAGACTTTATATGGAAATTTAAAGGTCTCTGTTTTGTTCACCACTATCTCATTAATTTCTAGGGAGGAAAAAATATGTTAAAGAGATGTTTAAGATCTTAATTGTGATTTTACTTTCCTGAGATCATCTAGCAAAGTACATCCTAACAACTGATTTCAATTGTCTGATGTTAGCATGTTGCTAAGCTAACAACGCAATAGCTACTCTGATAAACTAAAATAAATAGCACAAACACATATTGTGTGCAACAGTCAATTTTACTTTAGATTAAAGAGATCTAAAGAGTTCTCTCATCATTTACTCACCCTCATGATATCCCAGGTGTGTATCACTTTCTTTTACAGAACACATTTGAAATAAACTGGAAAAATATCTCAGCTCAGTAGGTCCTTAAAATGCAGGTAGATGGTGATCAGACTTTTGAAGCTCCAAAAATCACAAACAGTCAGCATAAACATCCCCTATATGAATCCAGCAATTGAATTACCATCTTCTAAAGTGACACAATCACTTTTGGTGCGAAAAAGATAAATATTTAAGTCGTTTTTTAATCCTTATGGTGCAACGTGAACCTGCGAGTATTCCCCCTTCTCCTCCGGAAAAGGACAGGAGGAGAGGCTGCTACGACTTGGTTCATAGTAAAGTACAACCAATAGACATGCATATTTTCAGAACTTACCAGGTAGTCCAACTTCCTCGCTCACTTTCCTCCAGTCTTTTTCCGCCCGGTCTCTGTACATGTATGGCGTTGTGTCATACAATTCTGGGTACCCACACACCGCTACAACAATTTTTTCATCCATTTTTCCCGATTTCTTCTGCTACTACATCAGTACATCAGTGACATCCGGACAATCTCAATGCCGATAGGCTTTCGCGAAAACGCGTCATGCGAATTTTTTGCTCGAGTTGAAAAATTGTGAATGAAGCGGTTTTGCATGTTCGAGTCACGCCATTTGCTACATTCACGCCGCCTGCCGCAAATTTGCGTTGAAATTTGCATCTATTCGCATCTTTGCATTGACTTTGTATGTATTTGCACCACGCGAAACTCTCTCTTAATTTTGTATGTGAACGCACCATAAATCATGCTTCCGGTCAACAGCGGTATGCGCGTTGGCACATGAGAACTGAGGCACGTTCAACACACACAAGAGAGCAGCACTGTTTACAAGTGAGAAGGAGGAATAATGTACAGTAGCTTGATTGGTTTTGGTTTAGATCTGTATTTATCTGTTTCTTTACTTACAATGATGCATTTGTGTGTTTATATTAACTGAGAGGAGAATGTGAGATTATGTCCGTAACATGGCAATGCAAATATGTCACACGAGTTATCTCCACCTTCTCGTGAAGCCTAACGGAAGAGTTGGTTTATAGTTAAAAAGTACTTAAATATTGATCTTTTTCGCACCAAAAGTGATGCCTGCATTGTTGAAATACTGTATGCATTCTACATGTATTTCATACTTATAAGCTCAATGAATATGATGTGACACATGTGTTATGTGTTCTTGATTCATGTTTAGTCATATTAATTGTTTCCTAGTTCTTATTTTCTGTCAGTTTCTGTCATGTGTGTTGTCATGTGATTTCCCGTTCCCCTCATTTGATCCTGTCATCTGGTTTCATGTGTCTTATTCCTATTGGTTTATTGTCTTTATATCTTGTTATCAGTTCTGCCTTGTTATTGGTTCCTATTTATTAGTCCTGTTATCATGTTCATTAGTTAAGTCTCATCACTGGTTGTCTTTGTTATGTGGTTACCCATGTCCATATATTTAAGCCCTCTCAAGTTTGCCGTTGTCTCTCTATTATCTGTAGCTGTTGTTTGTCAAGTAAAGTCAAGGCTTCGTTGATGTTCAAGTTAAGTTCTTGTCTTTGTTTTGTTTATTATAAATTGCACTTTGGTTCAGCACACTTCATCATCATTTTGTCTGTTTCATACTTGTTCCTGTGCTCTTTCAGCCTCGACTTTACAGAATACTCGACCCATAATGAACCCGGCAGTAGCGCTTATATGTGGAATTGTCCACTTGTGGGTTTTGTTGAGGACTTCTGCACCTTGTCCTGCAAGGTATATTTTTGTGATGCAGCATTTAAGGACTTTTTTCATGTAAATGAGCCTGTGTACTCAACATTCAATTGTATGGCCTCAGTTTCAAGTCATACGTTACTTCCTTGTGCAACGAGGCTACACTTGAGAGCAGCTATGAGCTGCGTCTACGCATGGCAAGCAAAGTCACTGGAAGCGATGCCCAGAAGGATCTCAGAGGTATTTCTTCTCGCGTTGACATCATGGTTGAGGGGTGTTCTGTTGAGCTCCTCATCCAATAGGAGTTGAGAGTTCGATCCTTTGGATTGCACACATAGTTGTAAAGTGCGCAAGGCTTCATGGGATTTGTAGTCTGTTTTGTACTCCCTTTGTTTGATTTTGGCACGGTTTATATCTGTAAGATTTATGATTGTGTTTGTAGGCCTCAGTCAGGCTTTACGACTGTGTTAGGCCTGCCTTTGTCTTGTATCTGAATACATGAGGTTCAACATTGGTGCCATGTTGTTTTGTCACATACCTCTGTCACAACACAATGTCCACTAAGGAACATGCCACAGTAGTAAATATTGAGGTATCTTAAGAGGCTTTTCAGACACACCATACATTTCAACATATTTTACAAACTAAGCCATGAAAAATCATCACTGATTATCCAAACACAATAACTTCCTGGTTTCAATGCAGGATGCGAACCCAGATCCCCCAACTGCATACGCATGCAATTTATCTAGTTTCTTTTATAAGCTATAATGTTGCCTTTACCGCAAAGGATACAGGAAAGTTGGATACCTATGATGCTTTAAAATACTCTCTATGTAGGCAGTACTCAAGGGATTCTAAGCTTTAGTTAAAGCTGAGTTGTGTATGTAGATAAGGATCTCTTTTTGGGAAAGTAGACCGGTCAAATAATAGAAGACAAATCTGCTTGCAAGAGTGGATCTGAACACTTTGTATTGTTTCTGTATTCTGTACACACTCCAAACATTAATCTAACTGTGATTCTGACTGTGTGGTTGTCATGAATACTGGATCACGAATGTAGAATTACATTCCTCATTTTTCTTTGAGGTTTAAAGATCTAAATCCTTCTTAACAAACCATTGCACGAGTGCTATGTGTCATTTTAAACTGTTAACAGAGTCCAGGAGAGTAAAAGCTGTTTGAAATGCTCAGAGATGTTCTGAGTTTTACACTGTGAAATAAAATTCACTTGGAGAACTGTGGGTTTCACCAACACTAGTGTGTAGTAATAGTAACGCATGAGATGGTAAAATGTGTGTGTGTGTGTGTGTGTGTGTGTGTGTGTGTGTGTGTGTGTGTGTGTGTGTGTGTGTGTGTGTGTGTGTGTGTGTGTGTGTTCTGTGCATGTGTGTGCCTTTTTAAAGTATATGGTGAAGGTCCATATTTAGCAGCTCTGATTGTTGGAAGGGTTTAAAGCTTTTTGATGAATGTTTGATCAAAGACAGCTACAGTATGCAGAACAATATGCTAGTCATTCTGTACTGCACACACACCTCTGCATACATGCACTTACAAAAGCCACAATCATTGGAGATTCTGACTCTGAAGTATAATCATATATGATTATATTATTGCAAAAAGGTGGATTACGCAAATGTGTTTGTGTTAATAGCACAACAAGTGAGTAGTGTACAGAGTTCTCTGTACTATTGGCGTCTTTGAATTCTCGATAACACTTTACATTAATTTTCCCTTTGGTAAGGGTTTATTAAGTGTTTATTTAATGACTAATAAGTTATTTACAAATGCATTATACATTATTTATATTCAATTATAGCAACATGCATAAAAAGGGCAACATTTATCCAATATTTGCCGAATAGTGAGCATTTAAACGTATGTGTTATAAATGCTTAATAAATACACTTAATCATATTTGTATTATTAAAAAACTTAAAATGCCCCAATTCATGATTTACATCACAATGCAGCAAAAATAGACTATTATAATTAGATTAATAGGACAGATTGTGTCATTTTGCTACAGTCCACTTGAGAGTTGTCCCAACTTTCCCTAGTCCTAGTTACCTAAAGTCCTCATGTTCATTCACAGCAGATATCATATAATAATGCCGGATGACCAATAAACCATACTGAAATGTATGTACATTTGTTTCTACTCCTTAATAAATTATTCATATGTGTCTACTTCACATTAAGGTACATTTTTATCATCATAGGTTACTAATGTTGAATTAGTGTTAATAAGCATTTATGACATGTGAGGTAAAATGGCTCACTACTTGGAAAGTATTGCATTCTCTTACATTTGTACAGACACTGAAAGGTACAAAACTGACGTATTGACAGCTTCTAAACGTCATCATTTCACGTATTATCACCTACAGAAACTTGCACGTTTATGTGTGCTTTTTGGATTTAGAAATTATGAATTCATAGAATTCTACCAGTTCATTACATTTCATTTATAATCAATGAAATTAGTTAAATGCCATCACATTTAATTACCGCAATGGATTGATCAATATTTTACGTCTCTAAAGCTATAAATATTTAAAAATGTTTAATCTTTCCATACATAAAAATAGATACATATATTAATGAGATTAGGCTGGGTGATCACAGTGTGATAAAGATTGGTTCATAGGCAATGGAGGAGTCAGGAGACAGCGAACAAGTTGAGTGTTTATTCTTATCGGCAGCTTCACACACACACATTCAAACATAAAGAAAAACGGCTCTGGGTGGCCAACTCAAAATAGCCTTCTCTCTGTGGTCTGTTGCTCTGGCCACTCTCTCTGTCCTCTGATGCTCTGGCGTGCCTTATCAGGTCTCCCTCCACCATCACTATAATGAGAGACAGGTGTTAGAGTAATTACAGCCCAGGTGACGGGCCATACTGCTTTCCCTCTCCTGCAGACAGACACATGACCATGCACCCCCTCCTCCATTTTAATTCAGACAGGTCTTATATAACAGAAAGTAGTGATGGTTAGTTGATACTTTGTAAAGTCCATTCATTTTACCCAGTTTGACCTATTCAGGCTGATTTATGGACAAATTTGTAAGTAAAATTTGTGGGCTTCATTGCATTGACAACCAGCCAATTCGAGAAAAATGGAGGCATCGCCATCTCAGATTAATTTTCACCTGCATTTCAAAGTTACCCCCATCAAACTCACGCCACACTCGAGAGATTGCAATGAGCTCAAGGGAGGCGAGAGAGACACTAAAACTTTTTCCGGCACTGCCTCCCTTGCCTACTCTGAGAAATCTTCACTACAGAAGTGGTAAATCCAGATCTGATGTGTTAGGGTCCATGAGGGAAAATAGACCAGGAGGAGCATGGACAGTGCTCAGGGGAATATCAGAGATTTATTTCTGTGCTTCATATATTCATATTTGCACTCAAATCCGTTGAGGACTCCCAAATCCAAACACACATTTGCAATATATCTTGTTGAATAAATGTGGTTACCAATCAACTTCGCCAATCATTCAAACCAGGGGAGGTAGAATGTTTGAGACACTAAAACCAGTGATTTCTGAGTAGAAGGATTCCAGACTGGAAATATTTATTTATTTGAACAATTTGCAATATATCTTAAAACATACCTGGAAAGCATTGCCAACTATCATTGTTTTCTTTTTACAATTTGTATTTTTGATGTTTGCTTTTTGTTGTATAGCCTGTAGAATAGCATGCAGGGATGTTACCAGAACTTGTAGAGTGGGGGGTGGGGGATTTCATTTTCATAGGGGGGCACACAGTAGTTATAATCGAAATAGACCAAGTTTTATATAAAAAATCATAACACCAAAACACCATAAAAACAAAATAGTCCAGCCTACAATAATTGTGTTAAATTAATAACTTACACCACAGTCTATTTGCATTTCATGTAACATATAAGCCTATACACTTAGTTACATATTACATATGTAATACATACGGTTACAACTGCTGTTGTTGATTACTATTGGGGACAAGCCATTGCTGTTATATTCAATTAATAAATGAGGTAGATCTGTGCAAGGTTAGGGTCTATTTGTGGATGCTCTTAATTGTCATTTATAAGTAATTTGGGGATATAATTCTGTTTCAAATTCTGTTGAGTGTTAAATATGCATTTTTATGTTTAATGGCAATGTGTTATTTTAAGTAACCCTGGGGTAGATCAGTGTCCCTTTGAGATAGGTTTGATCCTGTTGCTGCAAATTGTTTGCACAGTTTACAAATGATAAAATGTTTAAGCAAAGAGAGGAAATGTTTTCCAAAGGTGGATTTACTGATTTCTCATTTCTTGCTTTAGGGTCACAATATGCTATTTGGGGGTGCACTGCTCCCTAATGCTGGCCCTTGGAAAAGGACCTGATAGCATATCTTGTGTCAATGCTCTTTAAATGGCTATAATTGTGTGATAGGGTAGAGGGCTGGGCCGGGTTGTGATTATACACACCCGCGCCCTTATCAGGCTAATTAAGCCTCCGAGAGGGATAAAGGCCTATTGCGGACGGTGGTGCGACGAGAGAGAGATCGTTTACGGACATGTCTGTCATGTGTGTGTGTTTGTCTTTTCAGTTAATCATTAAAGTATTGTTTATATCGCCAGGCCAGTTCTCGCCTCCTCCTTTCCATTGAACTGCTTTACAAATAGTTTGTATTCTATATAAAATTTCTTACATTGCAACAAATAGTTATAAACCTCTCTGAAGTGCTGACTAAACATATGAACTTTGCTTGAAACTCAATTGCAGGTACCAGCTCTGTATGTTATTTGTTTTTGTTTAAAAACCCTAGGCAATTCTGATTTACTTTATTGGTTATATGAATAATTTGCAATAAAATCATGTATTAATTGCGTTTTTGTATCTGACTCCCCTTTATGTTGTGGTTTTAAAGGAGCTGGTCGAAACGTAAATTGGGGGCTCGTCCGGGATATGAACCCATAGGAGGAGGTAACTTGATATAAGGTAGGGCTGTTAATGAAGTTGCCATTGATACAGGCAATAAAGGCCTATTGACAACCTAAACTCATATACTGTCCCCCTTCTACCGAATTTTGCTGTAGATAAGTCAGCCAAAGTCATCTTTTTGAATTTTGAAAGTGCCATGCTATCTGTTTGGTCTTATATTTGTTTGGGAATATGCTACATACAACAAAAGACCCAGCTATCAAGTGTTAGTTTTGAACTAATACTTCAACCTTGCCGCATCACACAATGTCATTTAGAGCTGGGACTGAACTTAAATAATTGGGCTTGCACAGTTTAGTGTGAGATTAACACCTTTATATTCATGAACTCTAGCTACAGGTGATGAAATCTTACACAGAAAATTATTAAATGTCTGTTAAATGACCAAATTATGTAACATTGTAAAGCTAACTGACATGTCTTCTGATGTGTCAATTAACAAGTTTAGAAATGTAAATCATTGTATGCTGAATGCATTTAAAAAACAGTTTGTCTAGATTAAAACTTGCTTCTCATGTTTCCAGTAATTGGTCTAGATTTGAAAGGCAATTTCTCTCCCTCTCTCTCTCTCGCTCTCTCCCTCTCATTAGTCGGCTTGTTATACATAGCAGCCCATAATCAGATAATCTCTCATTAGTGTTAAACTGATTATTTCATTTATCTTAGTAACAGTGACAACAAAGGCACCTTTTAATTAAGCAGATTGACAATTAGTTGTTATTCTATTGGCTGTTTTAAATTTGGCCTAACGAATAACAAGAGCAGCAAAGTAATGAAGATCTGATGAAGAGAGAATCAGAGTGTTTTTCTTTTTCAAGATTGACCGATTGATATTCACACAAATATATTGTATGTTCCTAACCAAAACCGGTCTGTACTTGGGCTGCAGCGTGTGGCACATTGTATATGTAATTAATTGTTGATTTTATGGGGTCTTTAAAAGAGGTAAACTTTGACCCCTAAACAAGAGAGGTAATGCAGCAGGACATCTTAGAAAGCAGGGGGAGGGACCAGTCTACCGCACACATTATTATGTGAATTAGTCACACACACTCACATTTCACCCTATGCGCAAAGACACATCCCGCATTCACCCAAACACACACTCACTTGATTCTGAATGCAGGATTTCATGCTCTTTATTCCTGCAGACTAGTGTGTTTAACGTTTAGATGATTCTCGCTTTCACTGCACAGTCTGTTTGACACACTCATTGTCACACAAATAAAGAACACATTCATGTCAGAGCTGTGTCTTAGCACATGTGTTCTGACACGTTAAGCCTTGGTGCTTGTATGGGTGATGTGTGTTCGAACCTGTCCTCCCTTTTCTCCTTATCCAGGGTCCAAAATGTATACTTGTGTAGCATATGAGAGTGAACATTTTCATTGGCAACAAAAGTAAATATAATGCTGGAGATACTAATCAGTAAATTACATTAATGACATTCAGGCATGAAACTTTGAATGGCGCAAACTTGTTATCTGTTAGCTAGTCAGCTCACTCACAAGTGATATGTTAAGCCATTCAGCAAACATGATGTAAACTGATAGGTATTTTGATGTGTTATCAGGTAGCCAATCAAGTACTCTCTGTTTGCCTAACATCTAAATTTACTCAGTTGGCAAGTAAGCAGGTTTCACAGCAGCGGGCTGTGAGAGTTTTCTCAAAGAAATTCTTATCGCATTTACTGCCCTCAAGCAGCCTTTTGCCAAATTATGAGATTATTTCAGATTTCAACAGAATATATATCACAATTCAGAGATAAATTTAGTAACATTTTTGTTAAAGGTGTGTTTACAGTTATAAGAGTCATACATGCAATCCAAGAATTGATCCTATAACTATATATTAAATAAAGATTCTAAACAAACAAAACATGTCATAACAAATTTAATACATTTATGTATTTTATTTAATCCACTGATTATATGTATATATAACTCCTGTAAAGGGATAGTTCACCCAAAAATAAAAATTTTCTCATCATTTACTCACCCTCACACCATACCAGGTGTGTATGAATTTATTTCCTCTGCTGAACTCAAATAAAGATTTTTAGAAGAATATTTCAGCTCAAATCACATAGTCAGTGAAAAAATATTCCAAAACGACATCAGTGGTTAAATCCATGTCTTCTGAAGCGATATGAAAGGTGTGGTTGAGAAACAGATCAATATTTAAGTCTTTTTTTTTGTTGTTGCTATAAAAGCCACTTTCAGTTCCATATTCTTCTTCCTTTTGGGGGGTGGGGCTATTAGCATATTGCCACCTATTGGTCACATTTTTTCATATCACTTCTAAAGTTTGGATATCTTTTTTAATATTTTTGATTATTTATGTGATCTTTGCAAATTCAAAGTTCTGGTCACCATTCACTTGCATTGTATGGACCAACAGTGCTGAAATATTCTTCTAAAAATCTTTGTTTGTGTTCTGCAGAAAAAGGAAAGTCATACTTATCCGGGATGGTGTGAGAGTGAGTAAATGATGAGAGAAATTACATTTTTGGGTGAACTATCCCTTTAAATACACATTGTCATGTTAACCACACTGCAGCCTGAGTAAAGTTCCCCCAAACCTCAAGTGCAACATTAAATAACAAAGCAACTGTTCTCATTTAATTTAAAGTTGGACATGGTGAAAATCAGAACTTGCGCATCAGTTAGATTACATCAGTAACCGATGTATAAAAGGTTTGGATAAAAATTTGTTTAGAAGTTGCACTACACAGGTTGCGCTGTGTGTTTCGAACTGTAGATTCAGTCGAGGGGCACTGCCACTGAAATGCAATGAAAGAAACGCTATCAGAGTATTTTATTACAGTGTTCTGACCACATCGATGGAAAATCACACTTTCAAGAACTGTTAACTGAATCAAAAGTAAAATATGGTTCCATTATTTTATTTGTATTTATTAATTTATTTTAAATAGTTCCCAGCACTAGATGCAAATGAAGTTTCATGTTGACAAGGTGAAGTGTGCAATTTCTTCACCACTATTTCTTTTCCAAACACTATTACTGTACTTTCCACCCTACCTACAGTCAACCATTTCTCACTCCAACAGGTAGTCCTGCCCCAAACTCACAACATTATTGCTTGAGTGAGAAGTTGAAATGTCAGAGTGCTCAAACAAACAAAGCAAAATTCTTAAAGTGTCACAGAGCCTCAGTATTTACACTCTTCAGGAAGTCAATCTCGAAATTTACTTACAGTACAGCTGAAAAATGAAATAAATAATGAATTCATCTTTATATTCACCAGAGCATTGGACAATTCCATTTCAGCTGATTATCTCCATACTAATTCCATTGTGAGCAACAGCATGAGGGATGGTTTTCTGTGTAGTTCTATTTATTTGTGTCAAACAGCATGTTTGCATGAGAGAATCTAAGAAACATCGTCTCCAACAGTTAGAGTTTTCTGTCTGCCTGACCTTCAACAACAGGATTTCAATCGGCATCCAGTCAGCCATTGCGTATTATGTGAATTTGTTGCGCTAGTGTAGTATGCACTGCTTCTCTTTAAACTCTAGCTGAACTCCACTTCAGTGGGGTCTGCAGTTTTACACACTGACAGGTATAAGCCTGGAATAGTAATGAAAAAGTTCTAATTAAAAAATATAGTCAATAAACATTTGCTTTATTGAGACTTATGTTGACGTAGGGATCTGTTTAAAATCTTTTCTCTTCTATAGATGATACATAATGAAATCTATGTATATGAGATAGATTGTCAGCAATTGGAAATCTACTGTACAGCAGTGGTTCTAAGAGTTTTTGGACCCAGATTTAATGTAGACTAGGTAGTATTATATTATCTTTTACCTTGTGAGAAATTGTTCATGGTTTTCAAGGATGTGGGCATCACAAAATCTGTTTATGTTGGCATCTGGTACAGTTATATGGTTAGTTGTGTTTCATTGTTTTCTTTTAGCATTGTTTTCCCTGTTGTCCACAGAACAAGCCTGCGACCCATTTTTATATTGCAACACACAAGTTAAAGGGATAGTTCACCCAAAAATGAAAATGTTCTCATCATTTACACACCCCACCATCCCAGGTGTGTGTGACTTTCTTTCTTCTCCAGAACGCAAATGAAGATATTTAGAAGAATATTTCCGGTCTGTAGGTCCATACAATGCAAGTGAATGGTGATCAGAACTTTGAAGGTCCAAAATGCAATCCATAAGACTCCCGTGGTTAAATCCATATCTTTAGAAGCAATATGATTGGTGTGGATGAGAAACAGATCCATATTTAAGTCCTTTTTTACTTTAAATATACATTATAAAGTTTCACATTCAGCAACCTACTGGTTTATCAAAGGTGGAGATTTATCACATTCACATTGCTTCTGAAGATATGGATTAACCACTGGAGTTTTATGGATTACTTTTATGCTGGCTTTATGTCCATTCTGGTCACCATTCACTAGCATTGTATGGACCTATAGAGCTGAAATATTCTTCTAAATATCTCCATTTGTGTTCAGCCGAAGACAGAAATCATACACATCTGGGATCACATGAGGGTGATTAAATGATGAAAGAATTTTCAAACTATCCCATTAAGAACCCCAAAAATACAGCACAGTATAAACACAATGTACTGTATATTTGTTCTGTTGTACTAACCTATTGAGGAGTTCATTTTTAATACTTGTAGGAACAATGCTTTAGGAATCAAAACAAATCCAGAAAGGCATTTACTAAACCAATCAAATTAACCCACACTACCATGACATTGTCTGAGACGTCTAAAAAAAATAGATCAAGAGAGAAATGGAACCAGAGAAGCTCCCTGAATGTTCAGACAAGAAATTCAATAAGAAAGGCTTTTGAATCCACATGCACTCAGTAGTCTATCTGTCCTTTGTGGCCCTGTCTAGGTGGGTTAAAGGAATGTTACAGAAATGTTTGGACATGCGAGTCTAATGTAATGTTGACAAACGTCATCTGTGCGGATCACCATGACGAGTGCCTGATCCCTCAAATGGCTTTCTTCACCTTTTGTGTGTTGAAGATGATTCAAATGTAACTTCATATCAACAGACTCTTCAGCGGTCAACACGAATGTATCGTTGTCATAATCAGAAAAGGACACACATTTTCTCTCTCTCTCCTCTCAAATGTAAACACACACTGACATTAAGAGCGCTCTCACACTACAGCTATTGATGCACACCCTTGTTTGTTTGACTTAGTCTTACAATCGGATCATTCAATTGGTTCACCACTTGAAAAAAATGGCCTAGTATATTGTCCTGTGCGGAAGTGAACTGGTAATGTCGATTTTTAATTTGTTTCTTTGCATGCTCCTGGGCACATTTATTTGACCATTATGCTGTCCAAATAAATTGCCCTTATAGCAGCTCGCCGTCTTCCCATGTCTTACAACGCATCAACAGCAGACAAATGCAGTTATGTGCATGTACAGTTGTGGTAGTAAATCCAAAGGGACAAATACTTCAATAGCACAGTCAAACTGGTGTCGTCTTTTCCTGAGTCGTAACCTACTACTGACTAATTTCTCTGACATTTAAGCGTGAATTTTGTAATAGGTTTGACTAAAAGTTAAAAAAAACTCAAAAAAATGATTGCATAGATTCAGTATGTGATCCATTTGAAATACTCAATCTACTATCGCAGCAGCTAAATCCGATACTAAATACAGCAGACAAAAGGGCATAAACAGTATTTGCGACATGCTTGCCTTGCATTACGATCATTGAACATTCAATTAAACATAACACGCAATAACTGAAACAAAGTTAGCACATTTGTTGAAAACAGATGAATGAATAGGCAGTGCAGGACCAATAAGAGCAATCCAAAAACGAAATTACGAACGGAATTCACCAAGTAAAAGTTACCCAACATATTCTAAAAAGAAAATAATAATGTGCTGAAAAGTTTGCAATGTGCATTATGATCTATTACAAAATATGACAGCTGATCAGTTAAGAATATTAGCCACTTACAGTTAGCATAAAAAATTCAACATGATAACACGGGAGGTCGGCATGTTGTTTCCGATAGTTCCGGTACACTAGGATCGGACATTATGCCGACTCATGGACTGCCGAAATCTCCTATCATATATGTTTGCATCGAATCGTGTTTGATTGCTTACCCCTGTGGCGCACCTGGAATCACATGGAACCTGGAATCACGCCTCATCAGAGGTGGAGACCAGGTTTCGGATCCCGCATCTAGACCAGGGAGTAATTGCGATCGCATAATCTGTAAGACATTGCATTTTCACCTCTAACATTACATTTTTACTCCACTAATGGTTAGGATTAGGCATAGGTTTGGGTGGTAGACTTTATAAAACAGGCCATTTTTTTCACTGTATTAAAGCCTGTATAGCTGAAAACAGCTCACCTGGAAACTGGAGCTCACATGTGCCCATATGCCCAACAAAACTTGCTGCTTTGGCCACGGGGAGCAGTGTTATGAATTTCAGTAAGTATTTTATCACCGATTTAAGCTAAGGAAAAGTCAACCTACTCTTTTGATTTCACTGTGAGATCAGTAAAAATTAGCTACGACAGAAAAATAATAAGCCTATAAGAAATGTAAACCTAATAATTAGTCAAAATTATGATACAAATGTATAGAATAATAGATAGTTACCAATTTAGCAGATGGCACTTTGTTGAAAACCAGCCTTCTTTTTCTTTTTTTCCCCAATTTGGAATGCACAATTCCCAATGCGCTCCAAGTCCTTGTGGTGGCGTAGTGACTCGCCTCAACCCTTGTGGCAGAGGATGAATCTCAGTTGCCTCCGCGTCAGTGACCGTCAATCCACGCATCTTATCACGTGGCTTGTTGACTGTGTGGACGCCGCAGAGAATGGCGTGAAGCCTCCATACGCGCTATGTCTCCGCAGCATCCATGCGCAACTCATCACATGCCCCACTTAGAGCAAGGAGGTTACCCCATGTGACATGATACCCTCTATAGCAACCGGGCCAATTTTGTTGCTTAGGAGACCTGGCTGGAGACACTCAGCATGCCCTGGATTCAAACTCATGACTCCAGGTGTAGTAGTCTGCATCAATACTTACTGAGCTACCCAGGCCCCCAAAAACCAGCCTTCTTGATGAACTAGCAGTGTTAAAAATAATGTCGTAAGAACAGTTTTCCATTTACTACTTATTCAGATCATACATTTTCATAGAGTAAAATGTGCATGTCATCATAGTCCGGTGAAATACAGCACGTAAGGCGATTACCGCATGCACTTGAAACTGAAACAAAAGTTTCAGGCACATACATATTAGAGATGAGAATTGTCACAAACCTACCGATTCGATATTACAACAATATTTTCTTACCGATTCAACATGTATTGCTATTTTTAAAGTATTGTGATACTGTAAGTTGCCTTTTTCTCAGAAAGAAAGAAATGTCTAGGGCTGTCACGAATAATTATCATGTAAATTGTCATATCTAATGACAAAAGTCATTTTTACATATTTAACTTCAAATATATACATCAAATAATGAAATAGGGGTTAACTTTAGCTTTGGTCAATTTTACATTTAATTATTCATTTATGTAATAATCGCGACAGGCCTAGAAATGTCTTATGAAGATCAGTTGTGTCTGAAATGACATTTGTTTTACTCTGTATTACAGAATTTGCAGGTAATGTGCAAAACTACTTATTTAACACTATGAATCGACTAATGGCAACCTATGGCACATGTGCCAGCGTTGGCACGTGGAGGGGTAATCACTGGCACTCCAGCAACAGTGAGAGAGGAGTACACTATTTTATTTACATACATTCTCGCAGTACGGCTGCACGGATGACAGCCTACATTCTGTGTTTCATTTGTTTCTTTTTGCTTTCAGAACAACACTTCATGTAATGAGGAAAATACCACTATTAATGCTTGAGATTTCCAACCCAGCATACAGGTACACCCTCCTTAAACCAGTCACACTCAAAATTACATTAAACGATTAAAAGAGAAAATATAAACACACATCATGGGTTCAAAATCGGAGTCAATTCAAAATATAAATGAAACCTGGAAATAAAGAGTTAGGATTTTGAAGGTGGGATTCACAGTAAAGGGCTAAATAGTTGATTGGCTTTTGATGCGCGAATGACTTTAATGATGTTTAGCCTCCCATTCATCTAATGAAAGCACGCTGTGTGATCATGAGGAAGGATTGCATCATGTAGATTGGAATGCAGGTGCGAGAAACTTGTCTGTATGACATAATATAAGAAATATTTAAAATTCCACACAATTTCGTGATCAGTAATAAAATAAGCAAATTTCTGACATTAACTGTGTTATCTCATTTTGTGCAAAAGGACAGGTTTTCTTTCATTAAACCACTTTCACAAAATGCTCTGTCACATGCAGGATCATGATTATGTCATTATCATCGGGTTTTGCACAAATATCACTCAAACTGTTATGCAAAAGTGGACAGCCATTGACCAGGAAAATAAAAATGGCACTCCATGTCAAGAAGGTTGCCAACACCTGGTCTGAGCTATTAGGCTAATATTCTGTGTTGAGGAACCCATGTATAATTAGCCTGCATTACGTCCATGTTACCCAATCAGACACGTTTCATTGAGATATATGGATGCTAATCACAGCTCTTTAATAGGGTGAATCTAATGGATATTCACCAAATAAATAGGCTAAATAACTTTGACCTCTTCCCCTCTTATTCTTATTCATGTAAAAAGTAAGAAAACTGAAGAGCTCCAATACAGAGCAACACAAAACTGCTTATGCACATCCCCAACACAGAATGACGTGGTTCAGTGTAACCGGAGCGCTTGAAGCCAGAGGGTGATCCTCGTTTCATATTCAGAAGTTCACAGCTGAATTGTGGGGGCGCAACATGTAGTTCATTTTTGCTAAACTATTTATGAAGGCGGTGTCAGGAAGAATCTGCAGAATACTCTTCACAAATAAACATGTGGATCATAAATAATAAATAATATCAGGAACATTTCCCACCGCAGAGGATTTGATGTGCAACAGTGAACAGATGGTGCTTTGATGGCTGTAGCAGCGGTGCGTTCAGGGCTGGACTGGCAATCTGGCATACCGGGCATTTTCCCGGTGGGCCGACGCACTGTGGGGCCGATCATGGGCGGACTGGCCAGCGGGAGAACCGACCGAGCCGGTGGTGCGTCCGGGAAATGTGATGAATAGGCCGCAATAAGCAAAAATGAGCCGCCGCGTTATGCAGAACGGACAGTGAATCGCGGCAGATATTTTCTATGTAAACAAATGGCATATTAGTACAGCTCCTATCTACTTGAATGGGGAAAGACAGAAATTTCCAAATCGGTTGGTCAAGATTACTATCAAAGAACATATTTCAAATCATCAGTAAAATTTGACAACACCGGTATCATAAATGATGCTTCTTTATTTTATTAAGTAATTAATGTCCTGAGTATACCCATTTCCTCTAGACTGAACTTTTTCAGTGTATTTTTTACAATTAATATAAAAATTTTTACATAAAGAGCACTTTTGTATGTAGGACATGTTTAATCCCTTATCTCAAGAATCAGTGTGCACCACATTTTTATTGATTGTACTATTCATTACATTTAAAAAGGACCGTTAACATGAAAAATATAAAGAAACATTTAATTTGTAAATAAAATGTTGAAAAGTTTCATTTAACCAACTAGTATTTCCAACAGCAATTAGCAGCAGCAGTACCATTTAGTCGACTAGTCTCGCACATCCCTAAAAAACAGCTGCCGCTAGTTCTCACGGTCATGGCTGGACTGGTAATCTGGCATACCGGGCATTTTCCCGGTGGGCCTACGCACTTTGGGGCCGATCAGGGGAGGACTGGCCATTGGGAGAACCGAGTGGTCCGGTGGGTCGAGTCACAGCGTTATGCAGAACAGACCACAAAACAGTGCCACGATATGCAAAAAAGGACAGGGAACACCCACAACATATCAGAACAGAAATATCAGACCGCATATGCGCAATTAATCAATCTGTTTTCCACAGAGCCGTGTAATAAATACATTTAGTGCACAAGTAATATGGACTATTTTTATGGTGCTTGTTTGTCCTTGACAACCCACTGGTCACTAAAGCTTTCGTTGTATGGAAAAGAGCAGCTTAGACATTTTGCTAAAAATCTCCATGTGTGATCCACAGAATAAAGAAAAACATACATATGACATGAGGGTGAGCTATTCCTCCACTGGTGAGTGTAGCTGGTGACCGGTAAGTGTGAGGTTTATATTTTTTTCTGAACAGATGTCACCCATGACTGGACCTAACTAAAAGCAATTCAGATATTGATCATCTGAAAAATAACTCTCTCCGAAGCCACCGAACAAACCCAGAGGATTTGAGATCATATACATAAATTTGATGAGCTAATGACATTCTAAAATATTTATTATTTTATTAGGAGAAGGGTCCAGCGTGAAGCCACAGAGAAGGCTGAATGGTGGACAAGGGGGTCAAATGGATTATGAAAATACAACACCTCTTCTTCTCTGGCCCTGATCGCACATCAGGGACACAACGATATTTATTCCCCATAAAAAATCTGACTAGCACCAAACAGACAGCAACCACACATACTCACATACACACTGTCTACACGACCACACCTGCAGGAATAGTCCCATTGATCGGATGGCTTTTAAAGGGCTGACCTTTAAAGAAGGGCTTTGCTTTTCGGTGATAAATCTGAAATATGGTGCCATCTGTAGAGCAGAGGAGATTGGCAGGCGCAGAAAGAGCAACAGATATTTGGCCTCTCTTGCGGTACCGGAGGGAGCGGGCAGGCTGTGACCTTATGGCAGGCGTGGGGTCATGTCTCGCCGTAACATGAGAGAGCGCAAGGGACGGGGCGGGGTCATATGTCCATCTCCGTGGCGACTGGAGCCCGGTTGTCACGGCGACCCCTGTGGACACTGGTCGATGGACGGGATGGGATGTGGAGGGATGAAACCCAAGATCTGCTTACACACACACACTGCAGACTGTCTGTTTCTGTGTGAGTGATTCAACTCTCATGCACCTCACTATTTATTTATGCTATTTTTTATTTGCTATGTGCTTACTTGTGTTTCATTATTGTGGATTGCAGTCTTGAAGGAGTGATAACCGAGGACTTCAGATATTAGAATCACTGTGCCAATGACCATCCCAAATCCCATACCACATTTATTCTTTAATGTAGGCTAGTTTTACTTTGAGAGTTGTTGTCATTGTGGTTAAAGCTGCGTACACACTGCCAGCGACACCATCCCATTCATTTTCAATGAGAGCACAGCGACTTCCGGCGACCGTTGGCGACCAGATATGGGCGTGTCCAGGGACACGTCAAAGTTGAGACAAGTTTAATTTTATTCAAATGAAGAGCGACTTACGGGAGCGACAGCCAATACGAGAGAAGACGGTAGAGCTCATGTGATCCATCTCTCTCTCTCAGCTCCTGCAGTAATGGAATGATCAGGGGACCCATCCTCTGCAGCAGCTCATCAAACTGGGTCCTGCCAAGCCTGAAGTAATGCTGGAACCGGACTTCATCCAGCCGCAGCTCTTGCACCAGCTGGTGGTACTCACCATGCTGACTCCAAGATTGAATGGTTTTGTGGACCCAGACAGACCGCCGTTGCGTTTTCCATGCAGATATACAGCCGCTATGGCAAACAGCGTGCCTTGTTTCTCGTTCATCTTTGATATAAAGCATTTTATGTACTGATTCCATTTATATTTAGTCTTTTCCCTCCAAAATGTTTGTTTTTAGCAGCAAGAAAACTGATTCACTGTCAACAGCAATGGAATGGCATCCGTGAATGTCATTTATAAACGTTACTAGGCAACCAGTAGTGGGAACGCCCACTAGCGACCTAACCGCCAGCCACTGGCGACCTGCAGCGAGAAAGTCGCTGGCAGTGTGCACGCAGCTTAAGGCATGGGTGCCTGCAGGATTTCTTCTGAGGGTACCCAAAGAAATCTAATACAACTCTACGTATTTCTAGGGGGTCTGGGGGCATGCTCCACCAGGATCAGGGCTGGACTGGAGAAATTGGCCCGGGATTTTACATGGCAACTGAGCCGGTGGGGGTTGTTTGCGGTCCTTTTCTGCATATCGCAGCACCGTTTTGTGGTCCGTAGCTTATCGGCCCATCCGGCTCGTTTCGTGGCCGAACTACTGGCCCGCTCGGTTTTCCCTATGGACATTCCGCCCCTGATTGGCCTCAGAGTGCCTGGAATGCCAGATTACCAGTCCAGCCCTGCCCAGGATATTGTTTTTTTTTTTTTGAGAAAACTACACCAAAGAATTCAATTCTGGTGACTTTGAGAGAAACAGTTTTTGTATTTTCTTGAGTATGAGTAGCGTTCATGAAACTATTGGCTAAAGCATCTCTTTCAGTAACCTTTCAGAATAAACACGCTCTCGTGCTACAGAAGCAAAACACACCACAAGGAATAGAGCAGAACTTGGGTGTCTTGTAGTCATGGGTCATTCGTGAAAGATTTGTTCATTTTGAACGAATCTTTTATGTGACTCAGAAGAACGAGTAGTCTCAGAGTGTGATTCGTTCATTTTGTGTTTGACACGCAGCGTTGCGGTGCCTATATCAAAAAGCCAATTTATTTATTTATTTGTTTGTTTATTTATTTTTAACTGCAAATTTTAAATACAGCACCCAAGCTGTAGATGGCAAGACAGCGCACAAGGTTTTGGAACAGAGCAAACTGAGTAAGTTAGACTAATTGCTTTCTTTGCATAAAATTAGTTGTAAACATATCTTTGTCATTAGGTATCTTATTCAGTTTATTTAGTCTTGTGGCCGTTTTTTTTTTTTTTTTTGGGAAGTACTCAGGTGCCACTCTGAGCTTAAAGGACTGGAGTTTATAACATGCCCCTTTAAAGGGTAATTTAATGGGGCATCAATAAAAGCACTTAATTGCGCAATCACTATTGACATCGCATTTAAACAGCCCCACGTACTGCTGAATTACCTAATGGAGATTGGATTGGCCAATTTGCCACTTTTTCAGAGTATAAATTGTGTCTGCTATTGGCAGCTCATCACTCGGAACACAGAATAGAGGAGATATTCAGGATGCTCTGGCATTGTACGCCTGAACACTATCCTTCTGATAAGAACTAAATGAAATAAATGAAGTATTAATGTGCCATACAACAGTAATCTAATAGTTTATTCAGTTTTGGAAAGTTTGGAAATCCATAATCTGAACATGTACTCAGAATATAGGTGTTTTGAAATCTGATCATTTACCCAAAGCAAGGGTCTGGAAAGTAAAAATATCAAAGAAAGGATCCCTTTGAAATGTTTATATATATATATATATATATATATATCCATCTTTCACCTAAAGTTTCATGTAAACAGTGGAACCTTGTTGAAAAAATAAATCAGCAGCTAACAACACTGCTAAACAATAGGCTTCTTCAAATGGTCTTGAATTGTCAATTGATAATGTGACGGGGATTTTAAGGAAACCACACAGTCTTTAAGCAGCTGTTTCTTTCTCTTAGTTCTGGTAAAGAGAGCTATTACACAAGTAACTATACTAACCACAGCTGCACCAAACACAGTAAACAGAGGTGAAGCCCCAAGTCACAACAGTCAGCTATTGGGATACTGCAATTCATACCTTTGAGAATCAGCACTCTGTTTTCCAGAAAGATCCTACAGACTCATTCCTGGCCAGGTGTCATCAAACCGACCACAAAGAACAGAATACTGCAACAGTCAATAACGCACTGATCCAGTGGGTCGCCCGACTGAAGAATGATAGCATGCATGAATATTCTGCTCATGGAACTCTGTGATGATAACCTACACATGCTGTCTGCACTATTTTAGTCAAGTCAATTTTATTTGTATAGTGCCTTTCACAACACACATCGTTTCAAAGCAGCTTTACAGAAGATCAGGCATTAACAGACGATAAAACTGTAATGTCTATAATGTTGATGAATCATCATTGTGTAATTAGATAAAATACGATTTTTAATCATGTTTAAAAATAAGTAATTAAATAATAATTGTATTAATAACCCCAGTGAGCAAGCTGTAGGCGACTGTGGCAAGGAACACAAAACTCCATAAAATGTTGATTAATGGAGAAAAATAACCTTGGGAGAAACCAGATTGGGCATGTTTTAGCACCCAATTCATTAAAGAAATTATGCAAAGAATGCAACTATGCAAACACGACAAAAGAATCTCTGCTAAATGCAAGTTGGATAGCGGGTCGGTTCTGAGTGCTAAGTCGTAGACTCCTGTGATCTGGCTCAATATACCACAGCTGTTCAGCACCACTGTATTCCCGACACTACTGCCTGTTTGTGGCGATTGCTTTAAAGGGCTAGTTCACCCAAAAATAAAAATTCCCTCATCATTTACTCACGCTCATGCCATCCCAGATGTGTATGACTATCTTTCTTCAGCAGAACACAAATGAAGATTTTTAGAAGAACGTATCTGTTCTGTAGATCCATACAATGCAAGTGAATGGTGGCCAGGCCATTTCAACTCTATAATGGTGATACATCAGCATAAAAAATTAATCCATAAGACTCCAGTGGTTTTTCAATGTCTTCTGAGGTGATCCAGTTGGTTGTAGGTGAGAACAGACCAAAAACAATTGTTTTTCACTGTACATCTTGCCATTGTATTCTCTAGGCACAATCATGATTTCAAGCTTGATTACACTTCCTAGGAAGGATCTGTACTCACTGGACAAGAGGTTCTGTATATGTCATTTTGGGTCTCACCCTGTCACCTTGCTTCTCTGGGAGTCCACAGGAGCTTCATTTGCAAGGCAACTGATTGTTTATTGGACATTGGGCTGTAAATCAATGGATTTGTTTCCCATCTGGAAGCCCTGATTCTATATACAGTATGATGAATTGTCGAGTCCTCAAATGGGTGGGACTTCGCAACAAACAGCCAATAATTTAAATTAAATGTAAAATAGCCGCTGTCGGGCGCGGAATGTAAGTGGCTCGGAGATACATGCGCAGTTATTTGCAATCTACTTTAAAACATTTACTTGAGCTTTCATAAGCAGACATTTTGCCTATTTTGTTGCAAAAAACAGTTTTAAGTTTATTTATTTTTTCATTAAGACATTGGATACAATGAAAAAAGAGAAATGCTGAACAAAAATTGCAACAAAAAAAGTCTGTGTAACGCGGACCAAGGAAGGGACGGAAACAGACGTCAGCTTAAGGGGTAAGCTTTATTTTTTTGTCACTTAATTTAGTTCTCTTAACACACACACGTATTCTATGCCTTGTTGTCAGGCTCTCTCGATGCTCTGTGGCTGCTGGCTTTTATCCGCTCTCCTCACGCTACTGCAATTAGAGACAGGTGTTAGACATAATTTAGCTCAGGTGTGAGCGCCCTAACCGCTTTTCTCTCCCGGACGGGCGCTTGACCACGCCCCCGCTGCCACATACCCCCACCGCCCGACTCAGGCCGAGCGTCATCCGGCCTGCCTACCACTCCCCCATTTCTGGAGAGGAAGTCAGCGGCAGCCATCTGCACCCCGGTCTGTGGACCACCTTGAACTTAAAAGGCTGGAGGGCCAGATACCAACGGGTGATCCGGGCGTTAGTATCTTTCATGCGGTGGAGCCACTGCAGTGGGGCATGATCCGAGCAGAGGGTGAAGGCCCGCCCCAGCAGGTAGTATCGGAGGGTGAGGACCGCCCACTTGATGGCCAGACACTCCTTCTCTACGGTGCTGTACTTAGTCTCCCTCAAGGAGAGCTTCCGGCTAGTGTACAGCACCGGGCGCTCCTCTCCCTCCACCACCTGCGAGAGTACGGCACCAGCCCTCTGTCTGAAGCGTCCGTCTGCAAAACAAAAGGGAGAGAGAAGTCAGGTGCATGCAAAAGCGGCCCCCCACAAAGTGCATCTTTAATCTGTGTAAATGCCTGTTGGCACTGCTCTGACCATTGGACCGGATCTGGAGCCCCCTTTTTAGTGAGGTCAGTCAGCGGGCTGGTGATATCCGAATAGTTAGGCACAAATCTTCTGTAATAGCCAGCCAGCCCCAGGAACTGCCTCACCCCCTTTTTGGTCTTGGGTCTAGGGCAAGTCGCAATCGCCGCAGTCTTGTCAATTTGGGGACGCACCTGGCCATGACCCAAGTGGAACCCCAGATACCGTACCTCCACACGCCCAACCGCGCACTTTTACGGGTTTGCCGTGAGCCCGCCCGCCGCAGCGATCTCAGGGCGGCCCTCAGATGTTGCATGTGCGCTGCCAATCATTGCTATAAATGATGATGTCGTCTAGATAGGCAGCGGCGTAAGCAGTATGCGGTCTGAGGATCCTATCCATGAGGCAGCTGAAGCGTGGCCAGTGCCCGAACAAACCGAAAGGAAGCGTCACGAATTGGTGTAAACCGAACGGCGTGGTGAAGGCCATTTTTTCACGGGATATTGGTGTCAAGGGGATCTGCCAATAACCCTTCGTTAGATCCAAGGTCGAGTAAAATCGAGCCGTACCTAACCGATCGAGCAGTTCATCAACACGGGGCATTGGGTGCAGCGTCAAATTTAGACACAGCGTTGACTTTTCTATAATCCACACAGAATCGTACAGACCCGTCGCTCTTGGGAACAAGGACGACCGGGCTGGACCAATCGCTGTGGGATTCTTCTATTACTCCCATCTCAAGCATCGCGTCCAATTCTTCTCGAACTACTTTCTTTTTATGTTCGGGCAAGCGATAGGGGTGGCAACGTACCACCACGCCCGGCTCGGTCTCGATATGGTGATGTATGATGTTTGTGCAGCCCGGTAGAGGAGAAAACACGTCTGCAAATTCCTCTTGTAATTCGGAAACCTCTGCGAGTTGGCGCGGTGAGAGGTGGTCTCCACAAGGAACCGGGGTGTTGAGATTGCGGGCTTTGTTTACCTCCGGTCCGAGTTCCGCCCTCTCCGGAACTACCGTTGCCAACGTCACAGAGGCCGCCTCTTCTCTCCACAATTTCAGGAGGTTGAGGTGATATATTTGCCGCGCGCCCCCTCTATCGGTACGTTTAAACTCATAATCGAGATCCCCTACTCATCGTGTGACCTCAAAGGGTCCTTGCCACTTGGCGAGTAATTTAGAGCTCGATGTTGGGAGTAATACAAGCACTTTATCTCCGGTGCAAATTCCGTAGCTGAGCACCCCTGTCATACAGCCGGCGTTGGCGTTCTTGAGCCTGGAGCAAATTCTCCTGTATTAATTTCCCCAGTGTGTGGAGTTTTGCTCTAAGATCAAGAACGTATTGAATTTCATTTTTACTATTGGAAGGTCCCTCCTCCCAAGCTTCGTGGATGGCGTCGAGAACCCAGCGTGGGCGTCGCCCGTACAACAGCTCAAATGGGGAGAACCCCGTGGAGGCTTGCGGGACCTCTCTTACTCGCGAATAACAGAGGGTCCAGCCACTTATCCCAATTCCTAAGCGTCTTAGGCACTGCAATTTACTGAATCATATTTTTGAGCATCTTATTAAATCGTTCCACCAGTCCATCTGTCTGAGGATGGTACACACTAGTCTTGAATCGACTTAATGCCCAAAAGTTCGTAAAGTTACGTGAAGTGTTCGATGACATAAAAGTAGTGCCTTGGTCGGTGAGGATTTCTTTCGGAACCCCCACCCGGGAGATTATCTTGAAGAGTGCCCCTGCAACACTACGTGCTGAGATGTTGCTCAAAGGCACTGCTTCCGGATATCGCGTTGCGTAATCCATCAGGACTAACACAAAGCGAGGTCCGCGTGCTGTCCGTGCTAATGGCCCGACGAAGTCCATTCCAATTCTTTCGAAGGGAACCTCGATCAATGGAAGGGGGCGCAATGGCGCTTTTGGGGTGGCTGGTGGGTTTACGAGTTGACATTCGCGGCACACCGCACACCACCTGCAGACGTCGCCGCCAATGCCCGGCCAATAGAAACGAGCTATTAGACGGAGAAGTGTCTTTCTTTCCCCTAGGTGACCGGCCATAGGATTATAGTGAGCCGCCTGGAAAACCATTTCCCGGCGGCTTCGTGGAATCAACAATTGTGTCACCTCCTCCTTTGTTTGAGCGTCCTGCGTCACTCTGTACAACCGATCTTTAATAAGCGAAAAATATGGGTATGCAATGGCGATGCCCGGCTGGAGCTGTTGACCATCAATTACTTTCACTTGGTCAAGAGCATGTTTAAGGGTTTAGATCCCGTGACTGCTCTAGAGGGAAGTCCCCTCAGGGAATTCCCTGAGAGGAGAGGCTGCCACCACCTTCCTCGTCATTCCGAGCAGCCGAGGGCGGCCCTGGCTCCGCCTCCCCTGCCAAAGCATCGCACACCGCACACCTCTTTATGCAGGACCCATCCGCACAAATACCCTCTAAAATATCTTTGAAATTCGGCCAATCAGTACCCAAGATTAGCGGATGGGTGAGGCGGAACTAACCGCTGCCTCCACACTATGGTTTTTTTCCTGAATTTAATCGCCAAAGTCACCATGGGATACTTGTGAACATCCCCATGCACACACCTCACCCTCACCAGTTTAGCTAAACCCAAAGCCCGGGTTGAACCAAGCGTTGGTGGATGGTGGTCTGGTTACAGCCGGTATCCAACAATGCTTGGTATGTACCCCTGGATCCTTACCGAATACGGTGCGCTCCAGCCCGATCGGGGCAGCCTGCGGGAAGTCGGAGACCCGCACCACCGTCCCTATTTCCATCAGCGGACACTGATCCCGGAAGTGGTCCGGTCTCCGCACCTCCAGCAGACCGGCCCAGGCGCCACGGCCGCACCCGTGCTGGCGAGCCCCCACCTGAGGAGGAGAGCGGCTGAAGGGCGTGGAAGTGGTAGGCGGTTTCTCCCACGGCCGGGAAGTTGGTCTCACAAATCCTCCACGCCTGCAGGGGCAGGCACGGACCCTGGGGAGAGAGCAGAGCGAGAGGGAAGAGGGAGGGGAAAAAACAGGGGAAGACACAGGGGAAGGGGAGAAAGAGAGAGGGCTCATCCGCCCTTGGAATCGCCACCATGTGGTCCTCCAGCGAGTCGTACGGCTTCCTCCAGCGATGCCGGGCGGTGGCACTGGACCCACTCCGCCGTTCTCCTGGGCAGCCTTTGCGCTGAACTGCTCCAGCACCACCTGATCGATGACTTCCTCGACGTCGCGGTCCCCGCGAGCAGCCACCACCGACAGGCGTCCCGGAGCCGTTGAGCAAACGCGAACGGGAGATCGGACTTCTCTAGCTTCATGCTCCGGAAGAGTTGGCGATTCTCTTCCGGGCTCCGACCGACACGTTGCAGTATGGCCCTCTTCAGGTCAGCATAAGCCAGGAGGTTTGTCGCCGGCAGTTTTTGTGCCGCGAGTTGGGCTTCCCTGGACAGGAGAGGGATTAGGCAGGCTGCCCACTGTTCAGGCGGCCAGCCCCAGATTTCTGCCGTCTGCTCGAACAAGTTGAGGAAGGCCTCAGGATCATCTGCTGCCCCCATCTTCTGTAACGTGGGCGGGGGTAGCGTAGCATGGGTGTCCGGGGTCGCGGCTGGGGCCGACGCAGTCTCCTGGCTGAGGAGGCTCCGGATAGCGAGTCGGTCCTCTGCCTGAGCCCGCATGATCTCGAAAAAACGTCGATCTTGATCCTGCTAGAGCTCAAGCAGGGATTGTTGGTGGCCTTGATGGAGAGTAGCGAGGGACTGGAGGACTTCCGCCAGCTGGGAGGACTCTATGGGGCGACTCTGTTCCATAACTTGGAACAAAAAAAAAGGTGTTCCTTCTATTCCCGGGTTTCGGCACCAGTGTAACGCAGACCAAGGAAGGGACGGAAACAGACGTCAGCTTAAGGGGTAAGCTTTATTTTTTTGTCACTTAATTTAGTTCTCTTAACACACACACGTATTCTATGCTGTGTTGTCAGGCTCTCTCGATGCTCTGTTGCTGCTGGCTTTTATCCGCTCTCCTCACGCTACTGCAATTAGAGACAGGTGTTAGACATAATTTAGCTCAGGTGTGAGCACCCTTACCGCTTTTCTCTCCCGAACGGGCGCTTGACCACGCCCCCGCTGCCACAGTCTGATCCCTTAGTAATCAACATGATAACACAGGAAGTCGGCATGCTGTTTCCGGAAGTTCCTGTACCTTAGGTTTGGCGACAGAATGCCAACTCACTGACATATATCTGATCTGAATCTGATCACTAAAGAGATGTACTCATCTAGTAAAACTAAGATATCATTCTTACATTACAAGGAAGTTCTCTTGCCTCTTAAAATGAACAATCTGCAGGGGAGAGTGTTTTATATAAAGAGCAGTTGTGCTCATTGCATCACATCATTAACAAGATGAACAATCTATCAGTATATGAATCAAACTCACTCAGAATAACTACAGCTCTGCTGTCTTCACTCTCATTGGTAGTCTCTCCTAAATGTCGCTCATTATTTGCATAAAGTTAAACTTATCTCAACTTTCTTGTCTCGCTCACCACGTCCACATCTTGTCGCCAGTGGGCTCTGTCGCTCATGTTACCAGAAGCTGCTCTGCTGTCATTGAAAATGAATGACATCCTGATGCTCTGTTGCTGTGTGTTACCAAAGTTTAAAATTAGTGTTAGTAGTTTGTTGACATCTCGAACAGCTTTCCTTAGCAAACACCATTAATAATCACATGTGCCTTAAAGTCATTGAGGAGCTGTGTTTTTATTGGCTGTGATTTGTATCTTAGTGCTGTTCTTGAATTATGGGGATTTTAAATGCTCTGCTGGGACTATGAATTCAACTCAAATAAAAACAACAGTTAACAACATAAAAGGTTTAATTGATTAACTCATGGAAAACAACCAGCCTATTGAGATAAGTCATTACTCATGTTTGTGAAGACTCTGCTTAAAAGTGTGTGTGTGTGTGTGTGTGTGCGTGTGTGTGTGTTTGTGTGCATGTGCACATGTGTGTTATACTACTAAAGCTTAGATCAGCATAAAGCATCATTTTATAAATATATTGTAAAAAGTCTGTCACCTCTGGCTCACATGCTTACATATTCAAACACACATAAATGCACAATCACGTTCACACAGCCATCTAAATGAGTATATACCATAGACCAGGGTCGTTTCTGAGCATATGGGTCCCTAAGCGAAATGTTATCGTCTGCGCATGCACCGGCCATTGACTGTACTAAAAGAGTATCATGCAGAAGTTGTAGTGGGCTTGCGGTAAACGCATTTGGATTCGCTCATGGTCAGAAGAGTAAACTCGCAAAGGCAACGTAGTCACTATGCATGAGCCGATCCGGAACCCGCAAAAACAAAGTATACCTGGGCCTTAACTCTTAACTGTGGCTAGTGGCTTGGGGTCCCTAATTGGGTGCTTTTATCGATTATAGCTAGAAACTGCCCTGCCTTAAACTTCTATTGTTTTTATATATAAAGCTTGATATAATTATTAAAAACAAACCCTAACCCTAGTTCTAAAATAAATTAGCATATTTGGAATATAACAAAATACAGAGTACAACTATTTGTACTAGGTGTAAACAGCACCATCCACACAGAGCAGGTATTTGCACTACAGTATTCTGACAGAAACACAGAAATTGTGCCGCTTGAGCGCGACCCGTCTTATTTATTTTATTTTATTTATTTTTTATTTGCCAGGACAATGCATATTAACAACAGTATGCCTGTAACATGCCAGAGTTAGCCAAAAGGCTAATTTTCATCTGTAGTCCTGTTTGCCAGATGTACAATGGCACCCTTGAGGGTGTATTGTTTTCATGCGGACGACCCGTGTTCTAATACGCCTTTTGTTCAAATTATATCCATTCTGTTTCCTGTCTCCACTCTTCATAGCTCCTTTAATACTACTTTTAGTCATTTGTAATAATAATAAATTATAATAAATGTCCTCGCAGTGATTTCGTCAAGGTGGCAGTCAGAGTTGAGAGAATGGTTTAATCCAGGTAAAATTATCCATCATTTTGCTATGGTAATATTGTAGTAACCATGTTTTTTGGCAGAAGCCATAATTTTAATCCAGTTAGCCATGGTGTTACTACAGTAATATGGTCATAATATAGTAACCGTGTTTAATTTTGTGGTTACTATGATTTTACTACAGAATACCATGGTGAGACTATGGAACACTGTAGTAAAACTATGGTTAATTGTTTAAGGGAAGTTTAGGATTAAGTTTAGGGGTAGGGGTTGGTGTAGAGTTTCTGTGGGACTCTTATAAATGCACTGCAGCGATTCCCATATACTATATATGTCATGGTTTTTTGAGGAAGGACCCAAGAGGACGGAAATGGAAGCACAGCGTAGTTCTAGCGGGAAGACTAACAGCTGTACATCACATCATTAGCTGGGTAATTCCTAGCCAATCGCATGTAAGCTATTGCTTTATAAGTCTGCTCACAATCTATCACATTGCTGTTTCAATGTGCTAACACGGCAACCTCCACCACCCCACCACCACCAGTTGAGCCTTTCTGTTTTACATTTATCAAATAAATGGCATCTTAAACTTCACTCAAGCCTGCGTGTCTTCTCGATAGAAAGACAATGATGGAGTTTTATGGAAAAAGGTAACCAAAACAACTTACAAACAAACTCACAAGGCAGTACAAAATAAAACAAGATAACAAAAAACAAAAACAGAAAACAAATAGACTGGGAGAAACTGGATACACAGGAACAACACAAAAACACTGAATGGGGGTAACTGAAATACACAGGAATAACACGAATTCACTGGGAACAAACAAAATAATCTGTCAGGGAAGACGAGACATAGTAAAGAATAAATAGAGGAAAGGGAGGTAGGATGCAGGTGCTGCCACTAATCGCGAGCAGTGCTGCCATGGCAACACTGATTGCACTGCTGGGCAGCACCTGTGTGAAACACGAGGCAGAGAGAGAAACAAATGCACATTGGAAAACCTGAGAGAGAGGCGGAGTACAGTTGCAATCCTGCCAACAGAAGAATAAAACAAGATAACAGGAAGGGAGTGTAGGGGAAACAGGCGGACAGCACCACATAAACACAGACCAGACAATAAAAACACAAGTCCAAACAAAACAGACAGAGTGTGAAGTAAGGTCCAGGGCAGAACCGGTGGGACAGGCCAGAATGGTGCCAGCAGGACAGACCAGGGTAGCACAGGCAGGATGGCCAGGGTATAGCAGTTTGACAGGGATTGGATGCTGAACTTGTCTTGGCTACTGAACTAAACTTGGATGCTTGACTTGGCCTGGCTGCTGGACATGACTTGGCTGCTGGACCCGACTTGGCTGCTGGACTTGACTTTGCTTGGCTAGGCATGTCAGCTTGACTGGGTTTGGTAGTTAGATTTGACATAGCTGCTTGACTAAGTGTAGTGGCTTGGCTTGACATTGTGGCTTGAATTGACTGGACAACTTGGACAGGCTGGCAGCATCTGGGGAACGATCTCCACAGGTGTGAGCACTGACAGAGTCAGCGGAACGGCCTCAATGGCCGTGAGCCCTGACAGGGGCAGAGAAACTGCAGTGGGAAAGGCTGCCACCTCCTGGAGTTCAACAACGGGAATGGCCACCACCTCCTGGCAGTCAGCAGCGAGAACGGCCACAGCCACCTCCTTGCGGTCAGCAGCATGCTTCCTCTGGCGATGGCGTTGAGAAGCCCAAGAGGCACCCGGAGAAGCTGCAATCGACTCGACCGCCTCCTGATGGTCAATTGTGAGCTCGGCAGCCTCTCCAGAGACACTGACCAAGAGGGATTTTGAGATTTGGTGCTTTGCCCCTACATTACATCTCTGCCAACCAGCAGAGGTAGTCCACCAAATCCGTTTTCAAAGTAAAAATGAAAAAATGACTCTAATCCTCTGGATGCATGGGCTTGTCCAGACCTGCCACAAAAATCAACTTGAGGATAGTCTCATCGATACCCCACCCGGATGCCACTTCTGCCAACTCCAGTGCAAAAATATCAATGGGGCGACTGTGCTGAAAGCAGAACCGGGGGTTGGGCAACTGGGTGAGGATATGAGGCGGATTTCTGAAGGGCTGGAGCTGAATTCAGTATAATGTTCATCATGCCTCCGCTGGTCCACAGTTGGCCAGATAGTTCTGTCACGATTTTTGAAGAAGGACCCAAGAACCAGGAATGGCAATGATGGAGTTTTATTGAAAAAAGTAAACAAAACAACTCACAAAATAAACAAAACAACATACAAACAAAACACTGGAACAACATGACTTGACTGGGAACAAAACACAACGATCTGGCAGGGAAGACAACATAAAGGAGAGAATAAATAGAAGAAAGGGAGATCACAAGCAGCGCAAATCAGCGCTGCGATGGCAACGTTGATTGCACTGCTGAGCAGTAACTGTGAGAAACACGAGGCAGAGAAAGAAACAAGAACATTGGACAACCTGAGAGACGGGCAGAGGAAACTGTCACAATCCTGCCAACACATGAATAAAACAAGACCCAGGATCATGACAATATTTTTAGTATTTAATTTGGGGTGCAAATAGTTTCTAACACTAATTGCATTTAGTATAAAGAAGGTGCTTTTTGGTGCTATTTAACATAGTGCAGATAGCTTTCTCCAAAAATATTGTTTACCTATTGATTTCTTACTAATTATGAATACATTTTATCCTTAATAATGTCCTCAAAAAATGTTACTCAGATTTAGCTGACTTTTGATGAAAGTATTTTCTCCAAAGTATTAGCAAAAAAAAATAAAAAAATACACACACATACATAAACTCACATTAGCGCATATTAGCATACAGAGGCTAACAAAATGTCATTTTAACTCATTGTTTGAATCTTTAGATTATTTTAGCTGCTTATCTGTGACAAGATTGTGTTTATTTTCTCACCTGTGCAGTTTGTTTGTTTTTCTTGTCATTTCTTTGGAGACATCGTGTTTGTTGTTCTCATGGGAATCTGTGATTATTTAAAGATCTTCAAAGGAAAGATAATTGCCGGACAAACCGACCTTCACATCAGTGTTTTATCTTTTCAGTTTCATTGTTACAAATTCTGAGGCAGTACTTTTATTTAACATTCTGCTTAACCAACAACCAGAGAAAGGTCGTTTGTGATGAAGTTTTTCTTTGCTCAAATGTGTTATTTTACATAATTCCAGTCACTCTTTGCCCCCATTTAACAATGTCTTTCTTGAAAGAGAAGCATCCCATGAAGCACTTTTTGTTTTTTGCTGTTTGCTCTGTACACAATGTCCCAGTAGTTGTACTTGACCTTGAATGTGACTGAATGATGTGTTTTGATTGACAGCTGCCAGCAATTGTCAAGAACCCCTGCCCAAACATACAGGCCTTAAATGATCATCTTTCCGGACAGTTTCACAATTTTCTCCATTTGAGTGGCACCCTGTGTGTGTGTGTGTGTGTGTGTGTGTGTGTGTGTGTGTGTGTGTGTGTGTGTGTGTGTGTGTGTGTGTGTGTGTGTGTGTGTGTGTGTGTGTGTGTTCTGGGTCTGTCTGGTTATTTGTGTTACCATTGCCCCTTCTGCCCGAGTCGGGGAGGTGGCTGGGGCGGGAGTGGTCGGCCTCATGTTGCCACTTGGGGGTCTTTGAATAGAGTCGATAGAACATTTCTGTGCTGTCTGCACACAGACAGCCACTGGCAGACAGACAGATCAGGCCTCTTTATCTCACATGTCATCTCATTAATATTCTGTCTCTCATTGTAAATATTAAATAACACGAATATTGCCATTATTTCCCCCTTTTAGTCCTGGTGTTTCATAAATACTGTGTGATAATGCCCTGGCATATCAATAGCATTGATGCCATGTAAATAACACAGTTTTCCCTGTTCAAGAAGAATACAGCCTGCTGCTCCGTTTGATTTCAGTGATCAATGAAAGTGATTTTTATTGCGGTACACAATTGCACAAAGTATACAGTACAAGCTGCTCTATTGATCACTTTATACAAATATTACGGTATGTCAGATATTTGTAATTTTATTACATTAATGTTCTCTATGTTAAGGGGTTATAAAGTGGTTTACTTATTTTATTTACACGTGCATAATAAATCATATGTGGTGATGATATGTGGTGACTTTTATGTAATACCTGCCAAATAGCATGCCATTTTATTTTACATGTTATAAATGCTTTATAACACTTATTTACCATTAGTCATCTATTCAAATTTACTTTAATGTAAAGTATATATATGCTGTGAAAAAGCACGAAGAGCTGGAAAGTGTTTTTGTAGAGGACTTCAGGTAACTAGGACTAGTTAAATTGGGACCGCACTTGGAGTAGCACCATTCTTTTGACATCAATGTGATAAGGAAAGTGACAACACAAGTGATTCAAGACATTACAGTAATTATTATAAACTCAAAATCACATAACCCCTCCCTGATCTCAATATAATAGTCTATTTATGTTGCATTGTGACATAAATCGTCTGTTATGGCATGAATAGTATAAAGTAGAAATCACTGTAATTGGGTTAAGAAATGTCCAACGCATTATTTAAACCTGGAAGGATAGTGGCGAACCAACAACTTTGCAGAAGATATGTGGTCTTGAATGATCGTGATCACCAAAACTCTTGGTGAAGTCACATTGTTAAAAATCGACAGTAGAACTCACGGCTATGTTTAATAGTGAAAGTAAGAGCATTTCCACATGCACAATGCGACGAGAACTTACAGGATTGGGACTAAATAGATGTGTGGCCACAAGAAAGCCACTTGTTAGTGAGGATAATCTGAAAAACAGTTTGCTAGGGAGTATAAAGATTGGACTGTGGAGCAATGGAAAAGGTCATGTGGTCTGATGAGTCCAGATTTCCCCTATTCCAAAGTGATGGGCACGTCAGAGTAAGAAGGGAACCACATGAAGTGCTGCAACCGTCATGCATAGTGCCCAATGTACAAGCCTCTGGAGGAAGTGTTATGATCTGAGGTTGATTCAATTGGTCATGTTGAGGCTCAGGAATGTTATGCTGCAATAAAATGAAGTCATCTGATAACCTGAATGTACTGAATGACCAGGTTATCCCATCAATGGATTTTTTTCGTCCTCACAACACAGGCTTATTCCAGGAAAACAATGCCAAGATTCATCAGGCTCAAATTGTGAAAGAGTGGTTCAGGGAGCACAAGGAATCATTTTCACTCATTAATTGGCCACCACAGATTCCTGACCTAAACCCCATTGAAAGTCTTTGGGATGTGCTGGAGAAGACTTTAAAAAGTGTTTCGACTTTCCCATTGTGAATACAAGATCTCGGCCAAACGTATGCAACTCTGTACGGAAATAAATGTTGGGTTGTTGCATAAATTTGTCGAAACAATGCCACAACAAATGTGCGCCTTAATCAAAGCTAAAGGCGGTCCAACGAAATATTAGAGTATGCAACTTTTTTGTCCAGGCAGTGTATGAATAAGTGCATTTATTGAGCATTTATAACATGCAAATTAAAATGCTCACTATTTTGCAAGTATTAAACTAAAGTTTCCCTTTTCATGCATGTTGTTATAACTGCATGTAATTGGTGTAAAATGCATTTGTAAATGATTTATTAGTCATTAACAAACCCCTTTCTAAACCCTTTACAAAGGGAACATTAATGTAGTGTTAATGATAAATGTGTATATACATACATTGCGGTTCACATTAAAAATCTAGAATTCAAAATCTAATTTCAACCAGTAATCAACAAAGTTTAAGAATTTTGAAAATAAATAAATAAAAAAACAATGCAAAACTGAAGAAGAACTTTTTAAGGTTCTACACTATTTATAGTGGATATTTCTATAAAAATACTGAAAGAAGAAATTCTGAAATGTATGTATATTTCTTCATTTCAAATTGGCAAGGCAAAATTATTATGCTGCTGATAAAAAAATTGTCATTAAAAAACGTAAAAACTCATAGTAAGATACATCATACTGTATCTATTAAATGAGCCTATATGAGACACTGGTAGGAACATATACCATAAAGACTGTTACAGAATCCTGTAAAGTTACCATGTAGTCAAACTATGGTTTGGAACAGCAACATCCTATTCTTACTATGTATAGAATATAGCAATTTTAATTATACAATAATATCTGGATAACCAAAACTGCATGTACAAAATGTGCAATATAAAAAAAGAGCACACTACACATAATACTATGCAATGAGCTCAACCTGGCCATCCATTTCCAGTGTGATGAATGAACCAGATGTTTTACAGCCATGTTTTTTTAACAATTAGTGACTTCTTTATTGATTCCATTGCCTTACAAAGCCCACTTTAATTTCCAACATTATACCTGGATGCCACACATGCTACATGATAAGGTAATGTGACAATGATTTAGCATATACTGTTTAAAACGTTTGTTGTGGAACAACACCTACTATTTCAATGACTACTTTTAAATAATAGTACAAAATATAGTGTATACTGCACAGTATTCAGTAAGTAGTGGCTATTTCAAACATAGCCCACAGTATATGGATCTATCAATGGAAAAACAAACAAGGAAGTGATTATCTAAATGTCAAATATATGACTGTTAGAAAGAGAAGAGATGCAGAGAAGCTGTTCAGCGATTGAGGGAATCCACTCTGATATGAAGGGACCAATCAGGCCATAAATGAGATTTGCCGTAAAGCACTTCTCCTAGAATTCCACGCTCAAGAGGGGGAAAGAAATGTCGGACTAAGCTCACGAACTTTCACCTTTCACCTCTTTGCAGCTGAACCAATGAGCAGATTGTGAAAAATCAATGTGTCCAATCAATAAGAGAATTTTTTTAGTACCTAACTGGGTAATCTGCAGTAAGGCGCCCCAAACGCTGGCGCAAAAGAGCAATTGAAGAAAATATTTATTGCAAAGAGTGAAAATTCAGTTTGGTTTATTGGTCTTCTGTGCAAATGTTAATCATCATTTACTCCATCCAGCTTGGGTATTACGGATCGGGTGAGGAGACCATTTTGAGGAGGTTTCTGCAGTTCTGTTTCAGATACGATACAAAATGGAGTCTGTACTGCTTCATGCAGAGGTTTGTCCTGAAGTCTTGACTTCACAAAAGCATTGAGACATTTCAGCATCCACAAACCATGCAAAAGCAATCAAACTAATAATGCTTTGATTATTATTTTTGCTTAGTTGCTTTTTTTTGGAGAATTGATCTTTGTGTGATTTATTTGATTTCTTTTATATGCATTTTATCAGATGTTTTAACCCCAAATGACTTATAGTGTATTCATATATATATATATATATATATATATATATATATATATATATATATATATATATATACTGTATATATTTCACTGATTGTATTCATTGTAATGTATTTTAACTTTCAACTCAATGTCATGACGGTTACTCATAATCTTTTCGAGTTCTCTTACAGTGAATGTGTTCAAATCCAAGGCAAAAATATTTAATCCTTTTCATAACCCCATCAGAAATACAGTAGTCACAGGTAGGAAAAGGAACGTAAGGGGCGTTAAGGTCAACCCTCTCTTCAGCTCGTCTCGGGTAGTTGGTCATGTTCTTAAAGATAATTAAGAATAACGATTCTAGGAGATGCCTTAGACACTGAAGCCAGACTAAAGGCTTTCCAATTATGAAGAATGTTGCAGAGGGCACAGTCAAACCGCCCTAAAATGTTTATATCGCATTTTGACTAAATAATTGTTATACTGTAAAATTATAGTGATTGCATGTGCAGTACATACAACATTGTGTCTTTTAAACAAAATTCAGTTTACTGAATGTTTTTTTTTTTTCCGGAAATAGTGCGACCGCAATTGGTCCAGGTGAGTAGCGTTGACTTTTGTGAATAAAGCAGAATCTATAATTAGCCTAATATACATAGAAAGGAGGGGTGCACTTTATTTTACAGTACGTGTACTTTCAGTAAACTTACAGTGTACTTACCCAAGAAAGTACTGAGTAATATTAAGTAACTACATGTACTTAATATGGGTTAAGGTTAGGGTTGGGGTTAGGTTTTAGGGTTTGTACCTTGTAATTCCTGTAGTTGTTGTAATTATATAGTAAGTAAATGTAGAACACTACTGTAAAATAAAGTGCTCCCGAAAGGAGATTTAAATTTGGATTAAATATAATGACAATTACTTAATTTAATTTCATGCAGTGCATTTGTTATTGAATACATGGTTAGGGAATAACACACAGGTTTTTATGCTGAAACAACTAGCGCAAATGTAGGGCACTGTTACAGTAATCTTAACATAATATGAAGTGCTTAATTTGTAATTTATGAGGTCTTGTTTCAGGGAAAATGATAAAGGCATGACATAGACTACAAATATGATTAACAAAACAACATTCCTGATTTTGTTTAGCATTTTATTGGACATTGCAAGGTATTGACTGCACTGTAATTCTTATTTCTTCATTTTCTGCTAAACATACTGTACGTCATGGTATGAAGTTATTCAAATGAGGAATATGAGGTGGGGGACCCAGTAAAATTGGTTCTGGATCCAATTCTGGTGGCTCCGGATCTGGATTCGCCTTGTTCCAGCACACATAAAACCTGCTAATATGGCAATTGTCAGTCTGACGTTTATTGCCATTGTCCTATAGGTATTTCAGAAAATAATTTCTTGATCTCACTTCTTTTTCTGTCTATTAATTTCATAAACTTTGCATTTGTAAACTTTCAACACTTTGATGAGCATTTATTGCACGAGTACCTGTCACTTGCATGAAAGCAGCATTTGTTATCCTCTGATGATTTAAAGACAATGCAAGGAAAAAGTGAATTATAAATATTGTATTATCACTTGTATATACAATTTTGCTTTGGTGTGTAATTACTGTGTTTTTACAATTAAATGAAGTTGCTTAAAGACATAAAAAAATATATAAAGAAAAAATGCATGGTGTTTATCTAAAATAATAATATAGAAATGTACAGTAGTTTTTGTATTTTTAGAACAGAGCAGACAGCCTCTCTGCAACCTTGACGGGGGCTTAAACTGTTTAGCTCCGCACAGAGGAGAGTGAAACGAATGTGTGTTTAAATTCGATTGAAAAGTGCATCTTTGCTGCTTTGATGTCATGCATCTTAATTATGAGGATGCAGGGGTCGGCCCCCGTGTGGACCGCCAGCCTTGTTATCTCTCTCGAGCTGATCTAATGAACACACTCCAGGGCCCTTCTCTCATCCGCAAATTCACACGACCAGCTCGTCATTTCTACTCAAAATATAGAGTTTCCGCTGGCTGTGGATTTTACTCTGAGAGCAGTGAACAGAAGAACCCTGGGTGAGCATCATTCCCATACGTCTTAGGAAAGATAATAACATAAAATAAAGATCATATTTCTGGTAACACTTTACTCGAAGCCTGTATATCAAGTGTTATATACTGAATGTATACTTGATGCATTATTACACATTCATAAATTGGTTATAATCATTATAATCAGTTGCATGTTTCAGTGAAGAATTGTAACCACTTTAATAATACAATATACCTCTGTATACTTAGTTAAACCTTGAAGGAATATAAAACACGATCAACATTATATAATTAATTTCATGTGTTTGCATGTGTTCAGATGCATTATTCTCTAAAGGTATTGGCGGCCAAAAGTTTGGAATAATGTAGAGATTTTGCTGTTTTGGAGGAAATTGGTACTTTAATTCACCAAAGTGGCATTCGACTGATCACAAAGTATAGTCAGGACATTAATGATGTAAAAAACAGCACCATCACTATTAGAAAAAAGTCATTTTTGATCAAATCTAGACAGCAGCATCACTCCAACATCTTATCCTTGTGTAATCATGCTAAATTGATTATTTGGTTCTAGAAAATCACTTGCCATTATATCAAACACAGCTGAAAGCTATTGTCTTTGTGTTTGTTTTTAGTTGACACGGTATGCTGGCATGTCTTACGGTCAATATTACTTCAAAAATTGACCTTAAATGGCAAAAAAGAAACTCGTCAGTCAATCCATGTTTTGAGGCATGAAGGTTATACAATGTTTGAAATTGCCAAAGAAAACTGAAGATTTCATACAAAGGTGTACACTACAGTCTTCAAAGACAAAGGACAACTGGCTCCAACAAGGACAGAAAGAGATGTGGAAGGCCAGATGTACAACTAAACAAGAGGATAAGTACATCAGAGTCTCTAGTTTGAGAAATTGACACCTCACATGTCCTCCGCTGACAGCTTCATTGAATTCTACCCGCTCAACACCAGTTTCATGTACAACAGTAAAGAGAAGACTCAGGGGTGCAGGACTTATGGGAAGAATTGCAAAAGAAAAGACACTTTTGAAAAGGTTCGAGTGGTCAAAGAATCACAGACATTGGACAACAGATAATTGGAAAAGAGTGTTATAGATCTTAACCCCATTGAGATTTGTGGGATCAGATAGACTGTAAGGTGCGTGAGAAGTGCCCGACAAGACAGCCTCATCTATGGCGAGTGCTACAGGAAGTGTGGGGGGAAATGTCACCTGAGTATCTGACAACTAGAATGCCAAGGATCTGCAAAGCTGTCATTTCTGCACGTGGAGGATTGTTTTTATTTTTGATGAGAACCCTTTGAAGTAGTTTAAGAAGTTCAGAATTTTTTTTCCAAATTGTAATAGTAATTTTTCTGCCTAAATTATGCCCTGACTATTCATTGTGATCAGTTGAATGCCACTTTGGTGAATAAAAGTACCAATTTCTTTCTGTACATTATTCCAAACTATTGGCTGCCAGTGTAGCTATGATTTTTTTTTACTTAAAATGTATATACATTTTATGTATTTATCTAATTTTTTACAACTTTTTGTCAGCAGTGTCCAACAGCAAATTTCAAGCAAATCGTAGAAACGGTCTAGAAGAAGTTCGAAAAAGTAGGTGTTTCGTAAAATATTAAATATCATTAAAAAACTGTTACCCACCCTGACTCGGCTTAACCCAAGGAATCACAGAAAAAAAAAATATTCTTGGCCTCACAGTTTAAAACGTATAGGCTGAAACATGTGTGAAACTTTGAACAGTTGGTAGCGTTAAAGGGTACGAGTTAGAGACCCCAAATTTGGGTCATTTATAATTGAGAGTGTCCTCTATTAGTGTGCCAAATTTCATAACTTTCCTATGTATGCTTCAATGGGCTGCCATAGACATCAAGACAGAAAAAGAGGAAGAAAAGGAACAAATACTATAGGGTGCCTATGCACCTTTGGTTTTTGGCCCCTAAAAAAAGTGCAAGTTGAGAAGATAATTTTATGTGCGTAGACAAAATCTAATCTTTGCTGTTGATGAAAAATTACAACAACAAAAAGTATTACAGTGCAATCTATGTACTGTCATTCCAACAGTACAGGCTTGCTTAAATTTGTGTTTATTTTTTCGTGTAGATGTGAAATGTGGAATCATGTGCACAAAGAAAGCAATTCTAACACATAATACAATTGTACGAGTAAAATTCCAGCCCCATCTGCGCTGCAGGACTGCACTGTAACAAAGAGATGGCCTTGAGAAACATCAGACCTCTGTGCTAATTTAACTGCCTCCTCAGCAGAAGGAGACAGAGGGCCCAGCGGCTGCCTGAGGAGCCCAGAGCGCAGAAATCGATGTGGCCGCAGGGGGAGGCGTTTAGAGGGCTGGACGCAGCCTGAGCTGCCCCACGGAGCCCCTGCCTCAATGGGTCAGCAACAGAGCACAGCGGGGATGCAACGCAACACTACCAGCCCTACAGCCACTGAAACAGAGAGACACAGGAAGATAAAAAACATTGAAGAGCATGGAAAAGACAAATAGAAAAGGAGAGTGAAGAGGGAAAGACACTGGGAATGAAAAAGAGGATGAAAGGAAGTTGTGGAGTTGTATGAGAGAGAGGGCGATAGAGGGGGAAGTACGGAGAGAAAGAGGGAGAGGTAAATATAGATAGGAGCAGTGGCGAAAGTTTCATTTGCACATTTGAATGTCAACCCCATCCTATCTCCCAAACACATTTGTTCAGAATTGTTTAGAACAGCTTGGTATGCAAGCATTGTGGACTTTGAGAAAATAAGTAGCACCACACTCATTTTATGTTTCATTTATGTAGAGAACTCTGGTTGATAATGTTTGCATGTGGAAGGTGTTTGAGTGAACAACAGGATCACATGGGAAATCGACATGCTGCTTCCGAACGTTCACATGACCTGAAATCAACCCCATTCTGCCAAATTACTGAAACTGCCATCCCCCATCAGATATTTTTGCTTCAAATAATATGTATTTACCGTTTCCTCCAAGACATGTGTTCTGGTCGCATGGAAACCAGGAAGTAATCACATTAACAAAGGTAAAAATATGTTTATATCCACATAATTACAATGGTGCATGGTACATTTTTACTCCACCGACGGTTAGGTTCATAAATATACATTCCTGTTGACTGTATTGCATCATTTGCAACTAAAAATACAACTTACTTTTGGCGCCACCCTGTGGACATTTCACCTCAGCAAAACTTCCAGCTTTGGCACTGGGGGCAGTGATTCAAATTACAATAAGTAAAACCAACACACTCTCACGGCGAAATCTGCAGGATTCGTACGACTTTTCTAAATTTGGCTAATCCGTATGATATTGTGCGACTGCACTCATTTCAATTCCTCTGACTTTCACTACAGCCAATGACGTCGCTGGACATTGTTTCCATCTAATATGCGACAATTACTTGCTTCTGTCACACACAACAGCTTCCTATCATGTTTACACACTTTACTGATTGGTTAGGTTTAGATAAGGGGTTTAGGAACGGGCATAATATTAATAAGTATGTCCTTAATGACTCGTACGTGGAACTCGCGCTTACTTCCACATTAGACACCTGGGAATTTGCACGTGATGAAGTCGTATGAGTTTATACGAACAACATCGTGCAAGACTATACAAAATAGCCAACTCATAAATTACGTATGACTTTTCATGAGATCGGGTTGGCAAAAACTGATTTCTGCAGAAATTTCAACCTCTTGTCGCCAGATTTACAGAGTTAAACAGAAAGTTTTATTTAAACATCTCTTTTTTTTTTTTTTAATAATTAAAAAAGCAAAAATGGAGGTTACAGAGAGGCACTTACTATAGGAGATTATCGGAAGCTTTAAACCCAGAATTGTGAAGTGTATAAATTTATTAAATCACCTACATTAATTCTTCTGTTAAAACTTGTATATTGTTTGAACTGTAAAGTTATTTAGACGGTTGTTTTAGGGGTTTGTTCAAATCAAAATTATGCCACAAATGCTGTTGATTGAGCTTAACCTGTATTGAACCCTGAATATTCCTTTAAGATGGATTGCAGGTGGTTTGTAATTTCACTTGGGAGTGTGTGGAATATAGAGTGATATTATATTATATAGTCTGATGTTTATTTACGTGCTGTGACACAATGCAGATATCTGAGTGACCCAGTTATTGATTTCATTTATGTTCTGTTTATTATTTTCTGAAACCTGCACTTGCCCACTACTGACCTGTTGATAAGCAATCATTAAAAGTTCATCATCTCCCACAAAACCTGTCAGTACAGGAATCCTGCAGCATTCAGTGCTTTATTTTCCGCTGTCTTATACTGAATTCATGATGGGGGGTAACAATTCAGTCCCTTCCAAACATCCCCACCCAAATCTACATCTATGAATAGGAGCGTGGGCAAGAGATGTAGCGTTCCTTTGAAAAGATGGGCCAACCGAAAATGGAGAAAAATTAAGGAGCACTTGAAAGCAACCTTGGTACCTCTTGGTCTAAGCTCACTTCATCATAAAGTTTGTTAGCTGTGTGTCCTGAAGGTGAGGTTGACCTCTGACCTCTCATCTGACTGCCATCCTTCCATCCGTACATCTGCAGCCCGCCCCTCTGCTCTCTCTGCAACCAACCAACAGTTCCAATTGATTTATTGATTGCTGTCGGCCCATGGAAGCCAAGCAGTGCAGACTCGATGTGCTCTGGCTGCCCAGCTGCATAGATTTTTTCTCCTCCCATCTCAAGCTGAGGGAGCACAACAGGCCTGGGCTGGAATTAGACCAAGCGGGAGCCCAATTTGCCAGGAGAGATCACCATCTCTCGGTGTACTCCTCCCTCCTTATCTTTCTCTCGCTGTCTCTCTAGTTCACTCTATGTTTCCTTTTCCTTCTGTAATTCTTCCAGTTTAAAGCATACTGGTTAGGGTTTTTTCTAATGTGTATATCTAACAAGATTTGACTGAATTGTGAAAAGTAGAAATATGTTCAGCTATGATGTCATTAGTCATGTTTCCATCGAAGTTACAAATGTAATTTATGTGCAAAAGCTTGAAACGATTAAAGCAGCATTTCCATGTTTAAGAGAACAACATTTTCTCTTCTGGGGAAATTTGTGCAAAACAGAACATTAAATGTAAAGTTTTGCTGTTTTGTTAAATGTAATTACATCAACCATCATGAACTTCATGTTTGCTAGCATTCAGCAGAGGATGCCTGATCTGGGAGTCACACAAAGCGTGTCACACATTTCTGGGAGGTAATAGTAGACAATCATTTTAGCATTTAATCATTTGCATTTCAGAACGACCAGAGCAACATTTCAGATGCTATGCAATCACATCTCAATCTTTATTATTATTATTATTCCTCCAAAAACATTTAGTAAAATCATTTGTGACAAAGCTGATACTTAAACATAACTCAGACCTCCATTAAGTCTGATAAAAGAGCAACCACTTGTGCACAAAAAGACCAAAAGACCTACTCCATACTGGTAGAAACTCTGCTTTATCCTTGTGCGACCCCGAGTCCTTCTGCATGGATATTGTGTTTTGTCTTTGCCATATGCTATGCATCACTATGCATCATTGAATCGACTAATCTCAGTTTGGAACGCTCTGGGCTGTCAGTAAAGGGTTAAACTGTTGACGCACTTTTTGAGTCATGTGACAAAACAACATGGTGCTGATCACATCTGGTAAGAAACCCAATAAAATTTTTACATTGGAACCTGTTTGAGTCAAAACACTACAGTCAATAGTTTAATATGATATGCCTTTGAGAAAATGTGGTAACACTTTTTAATAAACACATGTTATAAAATATTTGTAAAGCATTAGTTTGTCGTTAATTGATCATTTATTAATAATTGTTCCTACATTATTAAAGGGGTCATGACATGGTTTTTTTTATTGTATTATTATGTTCCCTTAGGTGCAATTATAGTATTAATATATTTTTTTTTAAGAAAAACTTTTAAAATCTAGTGATTTATGACCTTTTCCCACCCTGTTTCTCATCCTCTGATTCAAACAGTCTGTTTTGGGGGCGTTTTCCATTTAAGACTTCAGTGTTAACGCCCACTGTTATGATTGGCTAGCGTCAGTGCCTATGTATCAATTATTGACGCCCCCAGCCAGAACAATATGCAAGTAAACTAAGTAAAAACACTGTGATTATTCATAATGAATGAAATTGCGCTTTAAAAAGTAGTTTAAAGTTTAAAATAGAGTACTTACAGTTTGCGTCGTCGTTGTTCCCAGAATAGTCGACACGGACTTATCTTTGAGCAACAGTTTTCTGGCAAAGCCAGCATCATATTGAGATTTGTTCTCAAAACAGTCATCCTTAAAATGTACAGAACAAGCGCTTAAGTTAACACTGCCGTGACTGGAGCGTCCGCAAAAAATAAACTGCATCCATTTTTCCCTGACGTCTGGATCTTTCGGCAGCTTATTCAGAGGTTTTGTTTGACCACAGCCAGGAACAGCACATCTGTGTGGCATCATAATTTTCCTGTGCACAAGTAGTCTCTGTCAGAGCTCGCTGTCCATCGACTGAACACTTGTGAGGCGACGGCGATACTGAAATGAGCGTAGTTGTCTTGCGCTTAAAGCGTAGTTATCTTGTGCTGGAGGCGGTCATATGCAAACGCTGTTACGTCACTTCTAACCGTCACGTCACTTCTAACCATGAATCCAGAACGAGCTGTATTTTGAGCTTGATTAAATAAATGATTCGTTTAGAATGGGGAGGACGTCTTAAAATATTAAACTTGCAGGACGTTTTAATGATACAAAGACCTCTTATATACCAAAAGATCAAGGCAAATTTGGTTTCTCATGTCATGACCCCTTTAATACATTAATAATCTACATATTAATAGTATGTTATTTGTTTATATTCACACTAGCAAATTATTTATTATTGTTTAATAAGTTCATATATAGGCAGTTTGAACATGTTTTTTTATCTTTTTTAAGCAACTTGTTAATCACACCTAACTGATGCATTTTAGTTGATATAAACCAGTGGTAAAGAAGTGTTTATGAGAACATTAAGAAAGCATAAATTCATAGTTAATAAAGAAATTAAATATGTAATTAATGGATACACATTTCTGCTTAATTAATGTGTATTTTAATGTTTAAGGAACACTTACTATTAAATAAATAATACTTAATAAAGTACTAGGTAAGAATTTTCTGTGATCTAATCTAAAGTGAGAACTATATCTGCCTAAATAAACATTAATTAACATGGTTCAACAGTAAGTATGGCCAGCTGGCCCAAGGCAAGTGTGAGAGTTTCGCCCTTTCGGGCCAGTACTGCGTTGTCACTAAAGCTTCCTTTGATGTTGTAAATGTGTTGTATATGTGTCCTAGTCTGATTATTAAACCGCAGAAGCCTGCGATTTCATTTCATAAATATCCAGTTCTCTTGTGTTGCACACTTTAAAGTGCTGTGTGAAGGTGTTGACCTGCTAAAAACATCACATTATGACTTAAGTAATCTGTGTATTAGATTACAGGGAGCGAAACGCTCATTTAATGCCAAGCGTGCAGAACATTCCAGACTATATATGTAATGAAACTGCAGCCTCTTACGGTGTAACAATCAAACAACCACAGAGTGAACTGCTTATCCAGAAGTCTGACACTTCCGTCAAACAGACACTGAAATGAGCGCAGTGATCCTTCAAAATAAAAGTTTGGTTTAAATGGACCCATGAAATTGAAGAAATTATGACAAAAAATATATTAATACTGCATAGTAAAAATGTAATATTCATTTTAATAATAATAATAATAATAATAATAATAATAATAATACTATTATAGCAGAAATATATTTTAGCAAGTTTTTATTTTATACACTGATTCTCTGTTGTACTGTTTTAGATTCAGCTGAAGATGTTATTGAAGCACTTCATTGAATGAACTCTTTTTTTGATGAGTTCATCTTTGGTGAACTCTTTATGAATTCATTTGATTAGTCATATTTTTAATAAAAAAGTATTAATCTTATAAACGTGGAATTCAGAAAACAAATATAAAAGTTGTTGATGTATTGAATATCTAACTTTGCTCATTGAAACTTTGTTGAAAAAAAATTGTTTTCAATGAGAGACAAATGTGTCTTCCTGAAGAGGGCTCCTCCCGGCCTGAATCCAGAAAGCGGAATTCTTTGTTGAGCAGCATTCAAATCTTAGGACGTTTTTGTCATGCTGCAGATAATTGCACATTAAATACTCTGCTTGTGTCTTTTTACTACAAGGATTGGTATCTGAGATACAAATCCGTCCCTGCAATCTCAAGAAAATTATTACATAAAAGGTCCTATCCAGTAACCACACACTACTGTTATTGGTCCATCCGGCCCAGCGATGAGAAAAGTACCATGTACAGTGTGACAACATCGCTTGTACACTTCAGCAGCACAGAAGAGAAATTTTAGGTGAATAATAGTATGGAATAGTGAAGTTTAAGAGGCACTGAATTGTCAACATATCTTTTCAAGTAGTAGTATAACATTACATGAACTTTCCTATTTCATTTTTTTTTTTGTCATGTGACTGTGGTGACGTAATGGCTGTTTCCAGAGCGCATGCACAGAGACTGCAGCTGTATTTTTGGACTTTCATTGTGGAATCAGATTAAATATGATGAAATATCGATTGTAGGTCCACTGGTGAAACTGAATTAAAGAGTCATTTTAATTGGCAATAATGAGAACAAGTCTGCTCATAAAGCTTCATAGGATCAAAAATGCTAAAGTGGCATTTGAGCAATCTTTTATAAACTGTGGATTTTCCTCTCTCACTACTGTTCATGTAATTTGTGTTGTCTGGTTTTTTTAGTGTCCGTTTTGAGCCTTTGAGATGATTATTTCAGGGCCAAGTTTTCAGAGTAATGAATCATTAATAAATGTTTAATTAGGCATATACATTTCTCACTTTAGATTAGATCATGCAAAATCTTTAGTTAGCAATTAGTCAATGCTTTATTATGACCTATATATTAAGTAATAATTGCTTTAATAGTAAGTGTTAATAAAACAGTAACAAATACATTAATTACGTCTAATTGTAAATCCAATGTATTACATATATAATTTTTAATTATGAATTTATGCCTTGTTCATGATAAAAAACATGATCAAACTGCCTATAAATTAACTTTTTAATCAATAATAAATCATTTGCTACAGTGAATATAAACAAACAAATAACAAACTCTTTATATGTAGCTTATTAATGTAATGGGAGCAAGGAGCATTTTAGCTTTAATATGCCAAGTGCATTCACTCCTTACATCCAACCAACAGTTCAGGTTCAGGCTGCAGACGATGTTTGCAGCACTCAACATGTTTGGCAGACATGGGACAATGGTAATCAGTACTTAGATTTAATGTGATTTGAAGATGCTGGCCATTACTTTGAATCAGAATACATTATGCTCATTTCTGATTGGTAAAATGCTTCAGCGCTGGCTATCACTTGTTTGTTTTACAGAGCAAAGACAGAGCATTGAGATTGTGTTGCCAAAGTAAAACAACGTTGTAATATAAATGTCAAATAAAGTCAAATAATTTTTATTTGTGTAGCCAAGTAGAGACATTTCATGTAATTTAACTATAGTCACAAATCGGAGGTGGCCACTTCAAGAACCGTGACACCTGCATTTCCCAATATACACATTGTTCCAAAGCAGCTTCACAGAAAATCAGCTGTAATGTCTGCAACGTCTCAAAAACGTGAATTACAAACACTCCTGGACACATAATAAACTTATAATTAATTTCATTAAAAAAAATTGGACTTACTATAGCTTGGCATTATGTTATATTTCACAACTTAGTCCTGCTGTCCCCATATGAGGACATCAATTTATAGGAAAACGATTTGCTTTACAAATGTATTTATTTATTTAAAAAAATTATTATTAGGTGCTACTATTTACAAAACAAAAAGTGCAATGGAAAATGCACACAGCAGTCACGACCGGGTCTCAGGAGGTTATGCTAATGGCTGTTGATACACACATCTCAAAGAAGGCGCCTGCAGGTCCAGAAAATTGGATCACGAGGACGGATCTGTGGCCACCTCTGGACTCGCTGACGGCAAGAGTGATGGATCAATAAAAAGCACAACATGCAGGGTTCCGGTGAAACCATTCCCTCTCAGAGCGACGCCTCCAAACTCCTTTAGACACCTTTCCTCCACTGCTCATATTAACATGAAGAGAGCTACTTGAAATCCAAATGTATCCTGTTTACTTCTTAGTAGATGCCCCTGATCTTATTGTGCATGCTTGATGGGTCTTGGTCTTAGTGTGCTAAGGGAAAGCAGTCAAAACTACAACATCTCTTTTGCTTATTTGCCCTCTGTATAATCTCATTAAGATATTAAAGATGTCTTAGTTGCATTTTCTCCTACAGGATTAAGCAATAAAACACTTATCAATATCCAATCAAATCCCCAATCAAGTCCCAACATGTTTCCTGCTTAATATTGTGTTTTACTCTGAGGCATTTTGAAGGTAAAACTGAAGTTAAAAGTAAAAGTGATTTGAAGTATAACTTTTATAAATTTACATCGATCCACCTTTGATTTAGAAATAATGTTTGTTTTTCCAAAGTGTGAAGGTTTGAGGTTGTGGGACATTTTCCACGAGTTGGCGCCTCACACTTAATTCTTGACTGAAACACCAGCAAGAGCATTAGCCTTGAGTTATGTGGGTAAACACTTTTCAACACACACTGTAAAAACCCAACTTCAATTTTGGCAGATAAGCTCAATTTCTAAAGTTGACCGAACTATCCAATGTCGAAAAGGTGCGTTTACTCAATACAATCAATTAAGGCAACTTTTATGCCATTTAAGTCAGAGAAACTTACATTTTTAAATAGTGAACACATAAAATATCAAGTTTGGTGGTAAAGGTAAAACATTCAGGCTTTTGAGCATGCTCAGTTTGATCACTGACCCTCCTACATTTTACAGTTGTAAGTCTGTAAACCATGGAAAATCAGGAAATATGTGGGAATTTAAATCTTTGATTTTGACTCATATCTTTAAGGATATTATCTATTTCATGGAAACGTCTTGAAAATTCATGGGTCAAAATCTGTGTGAACCTTGTAAGGATGAACACTATGAACTTCACATTGTTGCATCTGCTACTGAGCATGCCCATTGTGGCTGAAGACACTACCCACAATCCCCTGTGCTTGAATTTATTTAAGTGTGTTGGGTCAAAGTGTGTCGACTTATGAGGACATGTATATCATTTGTAAATAATCAGGTTTTTATATCTGTTTTTTATACAGTGCAGAGTTAATGTAAGTTTTAGGAAGACCCAAGGTCTTAGCATGTGGTCACTTGGTTAAGGTGCTGTGGTCTACAGGGATGCCACACCTGTCTCTCAATCATGCAGAGGTTTGTACGGTTCACTCGGGCATGGGGTGGCACAGTGGGGTGTCTCCAGTTCCCTTCAGATTCACAGTTTTCAGTTTTCAGATGACAGTTTTCTCACAATAGTGTGCACATGCACACAGGAAGCCCAACCCGGTCCACAGAGACCCAGCTCCGTTCAGAGGTGTAAGGTGCTCGCCGTACACTCAGTCCTCACAATTTATTTTGCGTTTCGCCTCCCAAAAAAACTCAATCATTTCCAGAGTTTTTTTTAGATGACATCATGCTGTAATGTGTTTGTTCTACTCTAATTGCTTTTTAATGTGACGTCTCTTGTTCCCTTCAGACTTTTACCTTAATGGTTCCAGCATCGCAAATCTAATATTCTCTCCACAATACCAACTTCAAACAGTCTAATCGCAATCTTACCAAAAAGTATGTGTTTTATGTTCTTTTGAACTTAGTTACAGGAAAGGAAAAGTAATGATTCCACTGCAAAATGTATATATTACCTTTGATTCTGTCTGTTTTCTTGCAATATGGGATGCTTTAGTGGGATAAAAATTGATTTTTAAGCTTTTTGTGCATTAGCTTTTACGTTTGAAATTTTATTTGCAGGGGCCATTTCTGATCAATGAACAAAACCTGAATTTATAACACTGATGCAATAAGAGCCAACCACCATGATCAAAACAGATAGATAGAAAGAGAGAGAGGGAGAGACAGACAGAGACAAAACACGAACAAGAAAGACAGACTTTCGTTGATATTTGATTCAAAGAAACATACGTTTTGGTTTGTCTACAAAATAATATATCCTACATTTAAAAAAAGAAAAGAAAAAAGAAAACACTGTCTGAGACACTCCTCAATATATTTAAAGGATGTTCAATAGCCTAATGTTTTAATAATGAAAATTTTGTCTCTTTAAACATGGAAATGTGTGGCAGAAGTATTATCCAATATATTTGATATAATGAAAATTCAAGAAATGTTGTTAAAAATATGTGTGTGTGTGTGTGTGTGTGTGTGTGTGTGTGTGTGTGTGTGTGTGTGTGTGTGTGTGTGTGTGTGTGTATTTATCACTTTGTGGAGACCAAATGTCCCCATAAGGACAGTAAAACCCCATAATGTTTTTTTTTTTCTGTATATATAATTTTAATTATGCAAAATAATGCAGATTTAAAATAGAGAAGTTTTGACTTCTAAAAAATAATACAGATGAATTTGATACAACTAGATTGTAAAAAAATATTTTGTGGTGAAGTAAATATAGCAGAAAATATTAAGTACTTCCTACATCGAATAAGTTAGTTTAAGCTTAAACTTGAAACTATATCTGTAATCAAGTAAACATTTAAAAATGAATGCTTTAGCATATAAGGAAATATTGTTTATGATTGTTTGGTATCTATACAATGCATCAATCATCAAAGTTTGATTTGACTTAAAAATTTAAGGCAGCTGTTCATTTTGAGTTTTTAAGTTAAAGTAGGAGAAATGTTTTAGTGTATCCGCTTTGCAACAGCAATCGTGAAGCTGCGTTCATGAAGTAATTTCAATGTATTATTTTAAATATTGTCTAGCTGTGGTTTGCTCTTTGTAAGTGGATATGATTTAACAGTTCTGGTTGTACTTGGCAAAGTAAGTAAAAACAAAGTTATGAATTACTAACGTGCATTCTGTTCACTTGTCCTGATAAGTGGTTTCAATTTATTTATTTCAGTTAAAAGGAAGTATTTACATTACTTTTCTAATTATAACAAAGGTTTTAGTGTTTTAAATTTACAGATCAATTTCAGATCATAGTTATAAAAACAATAACACCAGCACGTTTTGATGCAACATCTAGATTTATTTTCTTTTAAAAGATGATACGCTATTTTATTTTATTTTTTTATATATAAAGGTGGGGAGGGGTGTTTAAGTGCATGTACTGAGTATCTGAGTGTATATATATGTATATGATTATAATTGTTGATAACAAGGGCACAACAGTAGCAACTTTTATATGCAACAGCCATAAAAATGTGCTTGAACAGATTCATAAACTTCCCTCATGGAAAATAAACTTTTAACTAAAAGAGCAGAAACAGAAATAGAAATAAGTAACAGTCATAAAAATGTGTCTGAACAATTAGGAACACTTTCCTCATGGAAAATTGGAAACAAGCTTAAAAAACATAAAAGAAATGTCAGTTTTTTTAGGGTAGTTGGTCTTTCTTGCAAATGTAAGTGTGTGAATGTACATGAATGACAACATTGAGATAATTAATGTGTGTCTGCGAGTTGTGTTTAAGGATTAGTTCACCCAAAAATGAAAATTCTCTCATGATTTACTCACTTTTAAGCCATCCTAGATGTGTATGACTTTCTTTCTACAGCAGAACCGACATTAAGATTTATAAGCACATTTCAGTTTTGTATGCCCATACAATGCAAGGAAATGACTACCAAACTTTGATGGTCTAAAATACATATTTAAGGCCAATATATACTTCCAGAGAAGTTCTTATTCAATCTTTGTTCACAACCGTACAGCTGTATACAGTTTATGAATATTCACACACCAGCCATGCCACTGGGGGAGGCGCCAACTTGTTATACACGGCTATATAATGCGCCGATTATACTCTGTTATTGTTATTTTTATGATGATACTCATACTACTGAGAGGGTGGGTTTATAATACGGTTAATGGGCAGCATATCAAACAACAGAGTGAATGAGATATTGAGTATTTGAGTAGATTTGACACCTTTTATAAACTAATTAAACATCAACAACAACAAAATCACACAACATGTCCTTGGAAAATGTCTCTACGCGAACGACCGTACAGATGTAGGTTATTTTGCACAACGCCGGTGGGTTCTTGTTGACTGATATTAGCTGACTGAAAGATATAAATGGAATTAACTGTCGGCTTGGGAGTAGGCGGAGCTCCGGGTCGAGCCTACCGATGATGTGGACCAATAGGCAGTATAAATTTGGCAGTATAAACCAATGGATTCTAAATTTTCCTAAAAGTTTGCCCAGGCGAACTGTTGTAAGCCTCCGATTTCAAAAAATTGGCCAGATTTGGTTTGAAATGACATCATGATGACATCAGAAATGGCGCTATGTTTACAACACAGGAACGAATGTCATGCGAGAATTAGGTCATTTCAACCAGTGTCCCAAAACTGGCCATAAGCAACGATTTAAAGTAAAAAATAATTTTAATTATCTATTTGTTTCTAACACAAATATATCAGGATGCAGACTTGCATTCCCTTCATGGCCACATCTAGCACCTCACCATGAACCTTCAAAATCAGAGGGGAGTATATAACAGAGCGTTTTGGCAGCTTGGTTACAATAAATTTTTTTATTGCATTGGAGATTACATTTTGAGTTCTGGAATTTACAGTATGTTTTTATAGTAGAATGATAGATATGTCAACATTTCAAGGAAAATTTGATTCCTCATGGCATGACCCCTTTAATACAAGTTAAGCTCAATCAACAGCACTCTCAAAAGAGCGAAATTCTTGTGCGTGCTCAGTAGAAAACCTGCGGATGCACACTTTAACAATCAACAGGACATGAATGTGTCAGAATATGTGATCTGTGCAGTAGGATTTGCAGTGTAAATGCATGCGGTTCTCGCCTCCTCCTTGCCCATCGTAACCCCCTTACAGACCCCAATATTGAAATATTTTAATTACGTTTCTTCACAAAGACCTCCGCACTATATTCTATGTTCCCACAGCCCAACTGGGAATACCAGTAAGTTAGAACTTAAATTGTTCAATTCATTACACTTTGTTGGGCCCCCTTGACTTTAAACTGACTTAAAAATGTAAGTTGAATCTTGTACAACTCATAAAATTAAGTTGAAACTGTTTAACTTATTTTGATATGTTAAATTAAGTAAAACATATAAGTTGGCGTGACTTATAGATCATGTCATTTTTACTGTGTAGTCTAACGGCAGATTAATATTATGGAGGATGAGAGGTTAAGAGATTCAATTCCTATTGCAATGAGAATGCAGCATATGTGGGGACTAGTTCTTTCAATTAGTAAAACTCCCACTTAGACTTTGGGAAATACAGCGCAAGATAAAATGTTGGATTGCCGCTTGATATTGACCAATCACAGGTAGGATGACTGTAATCAACAACAGAGTTGTAGCTAACTGGTTAGTTCTCAAACAGTCCTAATACAATTCCTTGTATTATGTAGCATTTACTATCAAGAGAATGAATGAAATATAAGTCTTTTTGTTCACCGCCAATGTCTGCCCACCAGTAAATGTTCTTAAGCTATGTTCTTTTCATGATTAAAGTGCTTTATGGAGAAATAACACATATTATATGTGTAATATAAATAGCCATATTATCATAATATATGGTAATTGGAAAATAACTTTGAACATACTTTGGTCATATGGTTGCAAAAAATGTTTTGAATAATGACACTGAAAGTCGAACTCGGCATCATCCATCCATCCATCCATTTCATCTTATGTAGGCTTGCGGGGTGAACTTGGCTGCATACATTTTATTAATTGTTTTCTTTTCCTTCAATCTCGCATGCTCCACTACGTGTCTGTTGCCAGAAGGCTTGTATAGACAGTCACATTGGGTATTAATATAGTAATGATAATCGATTCTTATATTCCGTAATCGATGCATTGAAATTTCTTTGACCGCGATTCATCTATACATTTCTCACCCTTAAAATCACTGATGATATCTCCTTGATATCTCACTTGTTTTTCCTTGACAGTAATGATGTTAAAAGGAGAGCAAATGGAGCCTTTTAATAAAATCTCCTGCTTCTTAGATGTTTAGTCAAGACCCACGCGTCACTTCCAGAGCTTCAGAATGGATCTAAAACCGTGCTCGGATTTGCCAAGAAGCAAACTCAAACATTAACCCTAACCCTAAAGCCAAATTATCTGAGCTCTACTATACTCTTACTGTATCTCAGCAATCAAATCTTTTGTGTCTGGTTTCATTTCTCCTAAGCAATTCAATGAAAAACATTTGAGACCAAGTTGATGCTTAACTGCAACATAATGGAGAACTCAACTAAGTCTTCTGAGCTATAAAAGAGCCACATTTGAGGAAAAAACCTTTCCTCTTGGTATAGTCAGTTATACCTGGTGAAGAGATGAAATTTCATTGCAGAGAAAAACTTAAATAAATTATGAGTCTTCCTTATCTAACTATACACTGGCTAATTTGTTCACTGTTCCTAATTTGTTTGTTTTAAGAGTTTAAAGATCTGATATAGAAATGACCAGAGTAACCGTACTTTCTAAGAAGATATAAAGTCTTAGTGCAGCAACTTTTTTATCAAGAACAAAGAAGTTTGGAAACATTAAAGGCCATTTCCCTCTTGTTCCTTTCTTCAAAAATCTTCCTCCTTTAATGAAAGAGAGTTTCTTAATGCTGCAGTCTCACATTATGTCTGTGTCGTGCACTGAAGGGCACTCGAGAAGCACTGGAGAACATGGAGAAAGGGGCGGATGAATGCCGTCTTTGGTTTTCATCTTTTTTGTACCGCTACAGTTCTGCTGCATTGACTCTGAGGCCTTGGAGAAGGATGGAGACTCGTCTTAAAAGCCTAAAGGAGCATTTGAAGAGGGGGAGAGGATGGAAACATGTGTGGAGAGGGACTGAAAGAGAAGGCGAGAGATGGAAGAGTGTTTTGAGAGGCAAGGAGCTGAGATAAGAGACCTAATGGCTCTCAGCTGCCTGAGATGAAGCATGCTGGACACAAGAGCGCTCCTCACATGCCTTTAAGGCCCCTACGTACCTGTTTGCTTTTATCATTACAGCTGTTGGCAAAGTTTTATTGAACGAGTGAAATTGTTCACCAACACCAAGACTTGCACTGTAGCTGCACTTCAGATTGTGAGAGACTTTTTCTTAAGTAATCAGACTCAGAGAATAAGGATGGAAGATTTGTACAGTGAAGCCAATAGTGTCATCCAACACAGCCTGGCATGTACTTATTGGTACAGGGCAGTCTATTTGGTGGGGGGAACAACCTTGAATGCTGTCCTGGGCTCTGTGATGAGAAGGAGAACACTCAGTTAAATCACTTTTGAAAATATAAAATTGGGAAAATGTTGTGCTTTAGTGGGCAGTATTTCAGCGTTAAAACTGCACTTTATTTGTATGCCACTTAATCTGGCACTTTATGTGTTGGTATAGAGTTTCAGCAACGTGTTTAAATTAAGTCACTGTAATTTTTTTCAGGGAAACAAGTCTCCTTTCTACGCCGAAGGCTAAATAAAGATGTGTCAGATTTAGAAACATCAGCGCTATTTGCCTTCCGCAGTTTACATTGCTCTGTTACCGCACATAGAAAGCTGGTGGAACAAAAATAGATTTTTATTTAAAAGAGATTTTATATTTTCTTGTGATCATGACAGCAATAATTAATCCAGTTATTAAAGACATTTAAATTTGAATAGATCTAACCACTAAACTAGCATTTACTCTACTGTTTCTCTTGTCCAATGAATATGGTCTTTCGGATCTACCTTAAATCTAAGTGGGATCAATTCTTGAAGTGGTTGAGCATGAGTGTAAATGTATTAAATGAGAATTTCAAGGTTAGATTGCTGTGATTGTGATAGTAATTCTGAGTAAATAATTAATGATGTATGCACAATAGCATTGGGGAATTTCATTCTAGACACTCTCCACAGACCCTGCAGTTGTTTAATACTGGTTTTATTAACATGTTGTCCCCTGTAGTGGATGCCTACTGATAAAATGAAAGTGTTTGTGTCTGGATTAGAAGGAAAGTCCTCTATAATTTTGGTGATGTGTAAAAAATTCACCCCTGGGAACAATCATTAGAATGGATATAATTCTAGTGTAAAATAGGGTTGAGTTAGGTTAGGATTGAGTGAGGTAGGTAAAGTAGGGATGGATTGGGTTTGGTCAGGATTAGGTTTGGGTTGGGTTAGATTAGGGTAGGGTAGGATAAAGTTGGGTTGGGTTGTGTAAGATAGTGTAAAGAAGATTGGGTTAGGGTAAAGTAGGTTTGGATAGGGTTAGATTAGATTAGGGTAAAGTATGTTTAGGTTAGGGTAAAGTAGGGTTGGATAGGGTAGGGTAAAGTAGGGTTGGGTAATGTTAGGATTAGGATATGGCAGGGTAAAATAGGGTTGGGTTAGTTTCTGATTAGAGTAAAGTTGGGTAAAGTAGGGTTGGGTTAGGAAGGGGGTAAAATTGTGTAAAATAGGGTTGATAGGGTTAGATTAGGGTAGGGTAAATTATGGTTAGGTTAGGTTAGGTTAGGTTAGGTTAGGTTAGGTTAGGTTAGGTTAGGTTAGGGTAAAGTAGGGTTGGATAGGGTAGAGTAAAGTATGGTTTGGTTAGGTTAAAGTAGGGTTGGACTGGGTTAGATTAGGGTTGGGTAAAGTAGGGTTGGGTAATGTTAGGATTAGGATATGGCAGGGTACAATATGGTTGGGTTAGTTTCTGATTAGAGTAAAGTAGGGTTGGGTTAGTAAGGGGGTAAAATTGTGTAAAGTAGGGTTGGGTTAGGGTTGGGTGAGGTTAGTTTAGTTTAGGGTTCATAGTAGGGGTTGGGTTGCTGTGGGAATCAAAATAAACAGTGTATGAATGTTGTTTATAAATCTTGCAAGAGTTTTTACAGAATAAGTGTTTCCTCTAGGCACGATTGGCAGGTAGATCAGGTAATTTTTTAAGAAACTTGCAGAATGAGAAAGGTGTGTACAGTCAATTGTGTTTGAGATAGATACTGGCCCTTGGGCAGACATGATGATTTAGACAGGTGAAGTGATGCCATGGAAGATGGATCATTCTTTCTGTCAATGCTGAACACTCTCACACACACACACACACACACACACACACACACACTCAGGGCATGCGCATCATTTTGTCAGCGGTGAACAGTAACATGTTTCTCCATCTCTCTCCCTGTCTCTATGTCCATCTCCTTCTGTATTTCTCTCTCTTTCTCAAATACACTTTCTCTTTTTCTTTTCCACCCCCTGTCTTTCTCTGGCCAGAGGCACACAGTGTTGTATGGCAAGCGATTGATTTTTCCTCCCTTCCCTTCTCTCCTTGGGATTTTGACAGAATCATGGCTCTATGGAAACAAAGAAAACAGCTCTTTGACAACAGAGGGGGAGGGAGAGCAGAATCTTTCATATATGTTGTGGCAAACGCTGGTAGAGAAGCAACAATAGAATTCTTAATCACAGTTTCACAGCTCAAGGTCCAGCCATGCAAGACTAAGTCACACTACAGTCGACTCTCGGCTGGTTGGCATGCATCATATCTCAGAGAAAGACAGGATAATGCACAGAGTCACCTTAAAAATGCACACAGAAACTAACCCTATATCCTAACAATACCAGATGCTAGCAAGAATTGCTACAATAGGATGTATAAAATATTTTGGTCCCTGTGGAGTAAGGTGGTTTATTATTGTCCTGATTGTTGTTGTGGCTGTTTTTTTTATGGCTGGAAACGAACCTCATTGTCAACCAATCTAAACCTGACTTTGTGTTTACAAGCATTTTACAAGATGTATTAAATATAGTTGCCCCTTTGGAAAAAGGTGTTTTTTATTGACGTGGTAGATTTGGTTGGGTTTCTAAGGCTGGAAACTAACCTTATAGTCAACCAAGCTAACTTTGTCTTTGCTATCATTTAGTTGAGTAAGGTGGTTTGGTAATCCTTTATAATAAGGTTGAATTTGTTAACATTAGTTAATGCATTAGGTACCATGAAAAAACAGTATTTACAGTATTTATAAATCTTTGTTAATGTTAGTTAATTAAAATACATATTAATGTTTATTAATGGTTTAATAAATTATATTAACTAATACAACTTTTGATTTTAAAAATATTTTAGTATATGTTGAATTTAACATTAACCCAGATTAATAAATGCTGTATAGTATTGTTCATTGATAGTTGTTAAAAAATTTATGTTAAGAAATGGAACCTTATTGTAAAGTGTTACCAGTGGTTTGTATTGACCTGATTGTTGTTGTGGTTGGTTTTCTCTGTTTCCTGTACTACAATGTAACTCAACCTCCATAGTACTATGCATCATTGGAGAAATTAACTAGCTAGTCACTACTGTTTCCCAAAACCTCAGTAACTATATTGCACAACCATCGTTCGTACCACGCTGGTTCAACAATATAGCCTAGAGCTGTCGTTAATTACGTTATTCAGGGGGTGGAGTAATAACTTCTGTAGAGATTATCTGTACACCAAATTATGCAAGCTTATTTAAATGTACACCAGCAAGACGTTTGATGCGAGAAAGCTGCTGAAGACACGAAAGCGGGATGCATTGTGGGGTGAGATGCATTGTGCCTCTACATCAGACTTCAGAGCTCAAATGAGCACTCTTCAATGGCCTTACAAAAGTGATTATCCCTATACCCTATTCCCTTCAACGTCTTTTCCATCCACTGTGAGAGTATTGGAGGGCTAAAAGATGAGAGTCTTCAAAAAAAACAGTAATCTGAAACTTAATAACTTTTTAAGCATTTTTGATTGACAATTCAGTTTGAAGCGATCTTACAGCATGCCAATTATGAGCCCATCAGAGGCTGAATTGTTGTTTGGAACGCAGCCAAGAATTACACTTATTATGCGTTAGCATTATGTATGCAAGCCATGTTTTCCGACAGAAACAGTGTGTATAAAAGTGCTTTCTCTGAACAGTTTAAATCCCTTCAACTGGGTAAGGGAGGCTGCAATCGCATGTCCATGACGTTTCAGAGCGACGCTTTTTGCGAACACAGAAAATATTTTTTTCTTAAATGCATGTAAACAGGATCTAAAGTATTACATATGGAATTAAAGATATAGAAGCCTCAGCGAAGTCTAATGAAGCCCACATAGCAAAACAATAAGCAACTATGCATCTAACTACAGGTAAAGAGCAATATTACAGCTGTAATACAGTTTCGGAGAAAACCAAATCATTGAACTATGTTGGTAAACTAAATAAGAGTTTGTGTTTGTTAGCATTCTTACAAAAAAAATGTAGAGTTTGAGAATTACTCAAAACAGAGTAAGGTGTTTTTATTGACACAGTAATTGTGGTGGTTGGTTTTCTCTAGTTGGAAACTAATCTTATCATCCAACTTAACTAACCTAACTAAACCAGACCATGTTTGCTTGCATTTTTACAACAATACATTTTGTGTTCCCTCTAGTATAAGTTGTTTGTTTTTTACCTGATGGCTGTTGTGGTTGCTTTTCTTCAGCTGTAAACTAACCTTGTCCTCTGACTACAATGCTTGAAGTGGGCAGGTACTCACCGGTATGCAGTAAATTCAATTCAATAATTTAGTCTACAGAGTACCGGCAGATTTTCTTCAGCGTCTCCCTGTATGATGCTTTCTTTAAGTCAGTGGGTGATTCTGTGCAGCCTGCCAATCACATTTATCTGGCCCTCTGACTGATTTTAATAATATTGAGTCACTGTCTAAACCATCTAAACATCCAAGCACTCTCTGCGCAAAATTCAGCATTGAGTTTAACAATACTCAACACGTGCAACAGCATCAGTGGTCATCAGAAGTGATCCATGGTCTAATATCAGACTGGAGCTCGCGTTTCTAAGCTTATCTGAGAATAGTTCAGTTACACTTCTCTCCAAAACTAAAAGAAATTATGAAAACTATACCTATAGAAAATACACAAAAAGTTTACATTTATTCCATTCTTCAAGTGTTAAACGTGTGTGTCATCAATTCAGCTCCATTTGGGATTCGAACCGGTGTCTCCGGCATGGGAGGCGGGGCCTAAAGGAGCCTAAAGACTACAGCCCCTAGCGTCAGTCACTAGTGCACCTTTTGAGGTCAAGAGAGTGAGGTTCATACACATTGCACAGCTATCTATCAGCTGGGTCCCATTACACTCACTCCCCTAAACCTCACTCCAACCGGGTCACGGCACCATTGTGACGCTCCTGTTCTACCCGCTGCGTACGGGACTCTAACTGGCATCTCCGGAATGTGAGGCAGGCGCTATAACAAGGAGGGTAAAGGCTACAGCTCCTAGCGTCAGTCACTAGTCCACCTCTTGAGGTCAAGAGAGTGAGGTTTATACACATTGCACAGCTATCTATCAGCTGGGTCCCACTACACTCACCCCCCTAAACCTCACTCCCATCTGGGTCACGGCACCATTGTGACGCTCCTGTCCTTCCCGCTCCGTACGGGACTCTAACTGGCATCTCCGGCATGGGAGCCGGGTGCGCTAACAAGGAGCCTAAAGGCTACAGCCCCTAGCGCCAGTCGCTAGTGCACCTCTTGAGGTCAAGAGAGTGAGGTTCATACACATTGCACAGCTATCTATCAGCTGGGTCCCATTACACTCACCCCCATAAACCTCACTCCCATCCGGGTCACAGCACCATTGTGACGCTCCTGTTCTACCCGCTCTGTACGGGACTCTAACTGGCATCTCCGGCATGGGAGGCGGGTGCTCTAACAAGGAGGCTAAAGGCTACTGCCCCTAGCGTCAGTCGCTAGTGTGCCTCTTGAGGTCAGGAGAGTGAGGTTTATACACATTGCACAGCTATTTATCATAACGGTGGCTGGCCAGCGTTACACATATATATATTGTGTTTGGTTCTATACAGATGTGTGGCAGTGTTCACAATCCCGAACGTCATCAAATGAGTTTGTTCTCCATTTATCAATGCTTATCTGCACAAGTATCTTACTTCTGCACACATTCACAATACAGGACAAGGAAAGGCTTATTATCCGCTCATTGAATGGAGGAATTTTAGAGAAAAGGATAAAACAGACAATTCTCTCTTTTTTTCAATTTTACATTTATGTAAAATTCTACATTAGATTGCTATTGTTCTGTTATGTAGGTTGATATTGTCAAAGATACAGACTTCAGCAGATCAAAACATTTTCCTCAGTTTTTATAAACAATAATCCTACATTGTAAAAATGATCATTATATTTATTTTTTATTTGTATTCATTTTTTATTAAAAACAATTTAAGTAAAGTTACTCAAAACCAATTTGTTTGTTGAGGGTGTGAGGTCATGTTTGTTTTTCAGCCAGATTTTAGAAGGAATTTATGGCTAGACCTTAAAAAATGTAATACCCCTGACTATTTTAATGTAAATAAACGCATATCATTAACAGTGTTTTGTTTTTCATATTAACATGTTACAATGAATTTGTATGAAAAAATATGAAAAAAAGATAAATATTAAAAAAAACAAATCTTTTAAAAAGACCAGCCCCCATTGAGTTTTTAACAAACATATGTTGTGAACAAAAGCAAAGTCTCAGAGAAGCATATATTTAATACTTTTCTTCCACTTGACGCACTCCTGATTTAACTAGTGGAGTGGTGGTGGTGGTGTAGTGGTCTAAACCACATAACTGGTAAACTGGTAATCAGAAGGTTGCTGGTTCGATCCCCACAGTCACCACCATTGGGTCCTTGAGCAAGGCACTTAACTCCAGGTTGCTCTGGGGGGATTGTCCCTGTCATAAGTGCACTATAAGTCTCTTTGGATAAAAGCGTCTGCAAAATGCATAAATGTAAATGTAACTAACCTGACCAAACCAGACATAGTGTGAATCAAATGTTGTTGTCACATGACTATAGGTGTTTTTATTGATCTTATGGTTGTTGTGGTTGGCTTTCTTCTGGTGGGAACTAACCTTGTAATCTAACTTAACTAGCCTAACTAAAAACCAGACTTTGGATTTGCAAGCATTTTTACAAGACCAATCAAATGTTGTTATCACAGCAGGGTAAGGTGCTTTTATTGACCTGGTGGTTGTTGTGGTGGTTTCTCTGGCTTAAACCTAACATGATCATCTGATCAACTTCACTAAAATATTGTTTTTATTTTATCCCCTTTTCTCCCCAATTTTGGAATGTCCAATTCCCATTACTTAGTAGGTCCTTGTGGTGGCACGGTCACTGACTGTGCATCTTATCTAGTGGCTCGTTGTGCATGACACAGCGGAGACTCCCAGCATGTTGAGGCTCATACTACTCTCAGTAATCCAAACACAATTTACCGTGCACCCCATTGAGAGCAAGAACCAGTCATCAAGACTACGTGGAGGTTACCCCATGTTACTCTACCCTCCATGGCAACCGGGCCAATTTGTTTGCTTAGGAGACCTGGCTGGAGTCACTCAGCAGATTCAAAACTCGTGACTCCAGCGGAGGTAGTCAGAGTCAATAATCACTGAGATACCCAGACCCACAACTTAACTAACTTTTAACTAAATTAGACTTTGTGTTTGCTATCATTGTTACAATAAGATGTATCAAATATAGTTTTATTCAGAAATGGAATTTCAAACCAATATGACACCTCAGTTTGCATATCAGGGACTCTAACTTCTAGCGAAGGATAGCACTTAAAGAATGTGTTAATTAAAATAATGTTTTAATGAAAATGCAAAGTAACATTTATTATGTAGCTGTGAGTTCTGCACCATGCAGCTATGACTACACCAGGAATATATTTATAATATAGTACAGTGTCTCATACCTTTTTACTTAAATGTATGCATGGAGATATTGTGATGTGTAAAGAATGTCTTCATTGTTGTTGAAAAGGTAATCGTAATTTGAGTCTTGATTTGATTTCTCTGAGCTTCTATGGCAAACATATTTCACACACAATGCCCATAAATAATACATTCACCAATCAAACCCTTTATTTCTATCGGCACTCTGCTGAGTTTAGTATCTTCTTATCAATATTGAAATCATGTAAGTATTGAAATCAATAGTGTCTCCAACCACATGGGAGAGTTTCAAAGTTGCCAGATTGTGTCTCAGTGTAATTCATACCCAGAGCCAGTTTGCAGACTTAATTTTTATTGAATTGTTGCTGTAATTGGAATACTGCGAGCGGAGGACTCAGCACATGGCAGTGCAGCACGGGAGCCTCTGAAATAAAACACGAACAATTGACTGGCAGCTTACGGTGAGCATCAGGCCAAAATTTGGATGATATTCTATGATGAGAATACAGTGGCAATATTAAAACCAGTCACTTAGCATTGTCTTTTATCTGTGCAAAACCAAAAACTGCTCAACATTACTGTTTGCTGCAACAGAGATGTATACTGCCTGTCATATTATGAGGAATATGGATGAATTTGCTGGATTTTGCCTCTTCTAGCCAATGAATGAACAGTAGGTTTGTGCCACAATCATCCTGCAGCCATCTGGTAACATTTCCACGCCTTAAGGATAGAAATCAATAGTAATAATTTCTAAGGTCTCTCTGACACACACACACACACACACACACATACACACTGTAGCAGACGTAGGCACATGACATGCATTGTTCACATTTATCTTCATGTTCTATATTTAAATACATTTATTCATAATAAGCAGTAAAGCCAGAGTTAAATGCCAATGAACATGCTTCTATTATCACATAGAACCTCAGGAATACAAATCCATTATGCAAAAATCTTCATGCAGCTAAAGACGGCATTTAAACACACATATACGTGCACGTACAAAAATGAAAAAACTCGCTGGGTTAATCTCACAAGAACATGTCCAGGTCACGTGTCACACCAAAATCAATAAAAAAAAAATAATGAAATACATTTTGCATAAAGAGGAAGATGCATATTTTTAGACCATTATGATTCATTTATTTTTATTTGTTTTGCATTGTGAAATTATTCATATCACTTTAGACTTACATTAGTGTTTCCTTTATTAAGGGTCTATTAAGGGGTTCATAAATTACTAATAAATCCTTTACAAATGCATTATAAATCATTTATATGCGGTTATAACAACATGCATAAAAGGGTCATTTTCATTCAATACCTGCCAAATTTACCTCACAATTTATAAATGCTTAATTACACTTACTCAACATTAATATCTTATCAAAATGTACCTTGACGTATAGTGGAGACCTGAAGAAATGATTAAGGATAAATATAAGTATGAATAAGGAGATTTATTAATTATTTATAACATGTAAATGAAAAAGCTCACTATTTGGCAAGTAGTGCATGCCTTTTAATCCATAACAATGCTATACAGTATAAAGCATATGCAAATAGTAATAAATGAACCCCTTCATAAACCCTTAATAAAGTGAACATTACAGTAAATTCTTGCCAATTACTGTATATTATATTAACAGTATGTGTGTATTTCATACTTTATACATTTGACACAGGTGAAACTGTATGAAAACTGTATGAAAATAATGTCACAATGCAAAAAAACAATGTTAATGATCCTATAAGCCTAGATTTCATTTGCTGTGCACAAAATATCATTTCTGTCTTTCATTTTTAACTTGAAATGGTTTCTCACACACATTAACATTACAAAACTGACAGGCAAAAAAGCTAGTAAAAAAGATTGATGTCTTATATTGGATCAAAACGTATCTTGATAAAAATGTTAGTATGTGCCATATGTTTTCCCAAGTGTTTTCAGAGTATTGATTTAGCATTTTGCTGAATTACTCCGGAATCTTCTTGCTGGCATCAGAAGGTGTGCTGTTAGCGTCCATGAGTGAACATCACTCTGCGGTTTTATTTTTCTCATTCTGGGTATTGTTGTGAAGCTATAAAAGATGGCTCATGCACTGGACACGTGCATATTTCAGCTACAATGAAGATGCACGATAAACAAAACAAATGAGTGTTATACAGTCCTGGAAAAAGATCAGTTTAAGCAGCATGCAATTGCAATGCTGGTCTAGGCTGGTTTATGCCTGTTAGTGCTGGTTTTTTACAACAGTGATAAATTCCAGCTTCATTTTAATATTAAAGTCAGTGACTTGTAATCGTGTCACAGGCATTTGAGTCATCAGTGTTCACTATGCACTTAAAAATGGGAGGGGGGGGGGCATTCCATAATTCCATTTAGGTTTGGGAAACGTTCACCTAACACTCCCCTAACGTTCTTCTAACCTCTATATTCCAATATCCTTTCTGCAACCCTGCTGTATGTCAATAATCTTGTTCTGATCCATTGTTGAGGGAAGAACTGTATTGATCAGTGGTTCCACTGCCATTGTTTCTGGAATAACCAATCAATCTATCCCCAATCACTATTGTAATCCATTAGGCAAGTCAAAAAGTCATTGTGTATTACACTGTCAACCACGGAACAGCTGTATAGCAATGTGTATTGTTGTTTATAAGCATTGCAGCATTGTGTTCAAGACGTGAATATAAGTACAGTATGTGCTCTGTGTGTGATCAGTGTTGAATATACATTGGCATTTGATTGGCATATGATTTACAAGGTTTTGAGTTGGACTGCGTGCAGCTCTGAACACGTCAATGATCACATTGTCTGAGGTGCCAGCACACTTTCTCAGCAACACACTCCATTACACTGATGAAAACACTGATGCTAGCTCCACAACTCACCAGCGTCATGTCTTCATGGATTGTAACACTGAAATGAGCATGCAAAAAGCACAAATCCATCACACATAAACCTGAATTTGTCCCCATGCTACTCATAATGGCAAAGTTGCATGATGCAAAGTGATACAGAAGCTTGTCCTATCACTCACCTGCTTGCGGGTGAAGTCTTTATTCTCTGTACAGTAAATCCACTCCCATGTTTATTATGCACGGGACATGCTTTGTGCACAATGAATAAGCATACACTGCTTCACAAACGTTCTGTATGAGGATGAGCAGTTGAGTCAAGCGAGTACATCCTGAAAATGTATACAGTATATGCCAATGTTAGCCACAGAAAGTTGGGAAAAATCATTGGTGAAGTTTCGCCCATTGTGCAAAAGCCCCAACCCTGACCGAAGCCTATAATTCTGAGTAGCCTGCCAGGAACAATTTGGGACATTTTTCTCCTATCGTGTGAAATTTCAGGAAGTAAAACAAGAAAGGATGCTACATTAATTGTGTTAATTGTTTTAAGACGTTTAGAAAACTAATGAATTTTCCCAGCCATTTTATATTATATATATATATATATATATATATATATATATATATATATATATATATATATATATATATACAGGTCCTTCTCAAAAAATTTGCATATTGTGATAAAGTTCATTATTTTCCATAATGTAATGATAAAAATTAAACCTTCATATATTTTAGATTCATTGCACACCAACTGAAATATTTCAGGTCTTTTATTGTTTTAATACTGATGATTTTGGCATACAGCTCATGAAAACCCAAAATTCCTATCTCAAAAAATTAGCAATCATGAAAAGGGTCTCTAAACGAGCTATTAACCTAATCATCTGAATCAACTAATTAACTCTAAACACCTGCAAAAGATTCCTGAGGCTTTTAAAAACTCCCAGCCTGTTTCATTACTCCAAACCGCAATCATGGGTAAGACTGCCGACCTGACTGCTGTCCAGAAGGCCATCATTGACACCCTCAAGCAAGAGGGTAAGACACAGAAAGAAATTTCTGTACAAATAGGCTGTTCCCAGAGTGCTGTATCAAGGCACCTCAGTGGGAAGTCTGTGGGAAGGAAAAAGTGTGGCAAAAAACGCTGCACAACGAGAAGAGGTGACCGGACTCTGAGGAAGATTGTGGAGAAGGACCGATTCCAGACCTTGGGGACCTGCGGAAGCAGTGGACTGAGTCTGGAGTAGAAACATCCAGAGCCACCGTGCACAGGCGTGTGCAGGAAATGGGCTACAGGTGCCGCATTCACCAGGTCAAGCCACTTTTGAACCAGTGGCTACAGAGAAGCAGCACTGGACTGTTGCTCAGTGGTCCAAAGTACTTTTTTCGGATGAAAGCAAATTTTGCATGTCATTCGAAATCAAGGTGCCAGAGTCTGGAGGAAGACTGGGGAGAAGGAAATGCCAAAATGCCTGAAGTCCAGTGTCAAGTACCCACAGTCAGTGATGGTCTGGGGTGCCATGTCAGCTGCTGGTGTTGGTCCACTGTGTTTTATCAAGGGCAGGGTAAATGCAGCTAGCTATCAGGAGATTTTGGAGCACTTCATGCTTCCATGTGCTGAAAAGCTTTATGGAGATGAAGATTTCATTTTTCAGCACGACCTGGCACCTGCTCACAGTGCCAAAACCACTGGTAAATGGTTTACTGACCATGGTATTACTGTGCTCAATTGGCCTGCCAACTCTCCTGACCTGAACCCCATAGAGAATCTGTGGGATATTGTGAAGAGAAAGTTGAGAGACGCAAGACCCAACACTCTGGGTGAGCTTAAGGCCGCTATCGAAGCATCCTGGGCCTCCATAACACCTCAGCAGTGCCACAGGCTGATTGCCTCCATGCCACGCCGCATTGAAGCAGTCATTTCTGCAAAAGAATTCCCGACCAAGTATTGAGTGCATAACTGAACATAATTATTTGAAGGTTGATTTTTTTTTTTGTATTAAAAACACTTCTTTTATTGGTCGGATGAAATATGCTAATTTTTTGAGATAGGAATTTTGGGTTTTCATGAGCTGTATGCCAAAATCATCAGTATTAAAACAATAAAAGACCTGAAATATTTCAGTTGGTGTGCAATGAATCTAAAATATATGAAAGTTTAATTTTTATCATTACATTATGGAAAATAATGAACTTTATCACAATATGCTAATTTTTTGAGAAGGACCTGTATATATATATATATATATATATATATATATATATATATATATATATATATATATATATATATTCTTAATCACAGTTAACACAATTACTGGTTTCACAATCACTGTAACAATTTAATTCACCAAAATGCAGAATGCGACATAGTTTGCAAGTGCTTCTCATGTGGAGTTCAAAGCAATGCTTGACGCTGACGTTGATGTCCTGGCGCAAATCATGAACACAGCTTCACGATTGCTGTAGCAAAGCAGATAGCCAAAGTCTGCCAGCCGATAAGTATTGTGGACGATTAGAGTTTAAGAGATTTATTGAATATTGCAATGAATACTCAACCTATGGAGACAATTTCTTTGAATTAGTCAACCTCTCACTAAGACTTTGAGAAATGTTTTATGTTACTTGAATTGGTGCTTCACCCCAAAATCGAAAAATGGATATTGAAATTCTCATAATTTCATGCATTATAAGAAAATAAAATGTGTTATGATTTTTACTTGCTTACTTTTCTTTTATAAAAATAATGTCACAGTACAAAAACATCTTAATGGTATGATGAAATATGATTCATGAGATTCACCTCTGTATTCTGCATTTTGATTATGCTCTAAAAATGATAACCAACACAAGCACATGATTTGTGTTTACAGTAATTGATTACACTCTTTTTTAATTGATGAATTACTGAAACTCAGCTAAACAGCATATTACATCTATCCGTTGTCTCACTGGCATGGTCAGTGTGTGTGTGTGTGTGTGTGTGTGTGTGTGTGTGTGTGTGTGTGTGTGTGTGTCCATTCTGGTCTTATCGTCTGGTTTGTGACCTTGATCCCAGAGGTCATTGGGCAGCAGGATGACCAGCTGTCAGTTTTAAAGATGCTATCGTAAGGGCAAAAGTCACTTTATCTTTGCATACACACTTACACACACACACACACATATAGGCAAACATACAGATAAAATAAAGCAGTAACTACACTGAATACAAATGTATTCTCTTATTTCTCTTCAAAAATTATTTTTGTTTTAACGTGGCCTGCTTCAGATTCTCTGATATAGCAGTGTGTGTGTGTGTGTGTGTGTGTGTGTGTGTGTGTGTGTGTGTGTGTGTGTGTGTGTGTTATAATAGGCCCTAGTGGGAGAGAATGTAAGATGGTAAAGTGTAATGAGAGGTCATTTTGTGTTCAGAGATGTTGTAAATCAGAAGGACTCTCATCTCTTGCGTCTCTCGGAGCTGGTATCTCTCTTTCTCTGTGTCTTTCTCTCGCTCTCTGATTGCAAATAATGTCTTATCATTTCTCTCTGGGTCGCTGTAAATGCAGCAGATTACTGTATGGCAGCGCTTCAGTGTCTTGATGCGATGATTTAATTTCACTCTGTGAGGACCAGAAAGAGTCAGTTACATAGACCTCATTCTTTTTACTCAAGCCAGTTTTCTAACGCTATCCATCTATTTCTTACCTCTAACCTTTTCTGTCCTTCATTCACTAGCTCTGTTGCTCTTTGTTGCTCATTCTGTGTGTAAAAAGAAATCTTGGTTAATGAATTTTAGGGAAACAATCTTTTCAGTCTAGTGTGCCAAGCCTTTGGAAATGTAATATGTATTTGGTTTCTATTGTTTTTGTAAAGCTTTTATTCCATATTCAACAAAAATTTTATTAAATGACTCTGAAAATGTACTCACCATTTAATCAACCTCGTGCCATCTTAAATTTGTATTTCTTCTGTGAAACACAAACTTATGAAGACCGTCTGACTAAAGTGTTATTTCCATACAATGCAAGTCAATGGGGTCCAAAACTTTCAAGGTCTAAAAAGTACACTGTAATCCATTCATTTTTAGTTGTATATTCCACATCTTCTGGATATATGATTGCTCTGTACAGGGCTGGACTGGGAAGAGAAATCGGCCCGGGATTTTACATGGCATTTGGCGACGGCAAAAGTTGTTGAGCGGGGGAGTGGGTTTCGCTGTCCTTTTCTGCATATCGCAGGGCCGTTTTGTGGTCCGTTCTGCATAACGTGGAGGCTCATTTTTGCTTATCGCGGCCCATTCGGCACATTTCGCGACTGACCCATCGCCACCCTCAGTTCTCCCGATGGCCAGTCCATCCCTGATCGGAACCAAATTGCGTCGGCCCACCGTGAAAGTGCCCAGTATGCCAGATTACCAGTCCAGCCCTGGCTCTGGGTGAATTATGTGATTGTACATTTTGTAAATAAACATTCTCACATATGGATCTGCACTATTTCAATCCAATCTGCACTACTGTAACATATTGCAGTGAGTCTTGATGCAGAATAAACCCAAGCGCATCTTTTTAAACTCATCAATTAGCCAAGATAATCTCAACAAAATGGACAAATTAAGAATTGTTATGCCTAATCAACTAATGCTAAATTAGCATGCTATCAAAATGTCCCTGCTTCCGACTTTTGAAGTCATAATTAGGAGTATGCCATGTTTAAGTGCGCTGTTGTTAGAGAGATGAAAAAACATGGAGGGAAGCAGGTTCATTCTTATATATTTCTTGGGAAACTCTTATTTTGACTGAATGTTACTCATACTCATACTAATACATTATTACCAAAATAATGGAATATAGGTCAAATAAATGCTTATTTATTTGCAAAATGCATCAAAATGATTACTGATTAACGTAAATGCATATGACAAAAACGGCAAGCGCTAACGTGTTAGCTACATTTAGGGAAAATAATAAAACCTGTCAATCACTACAGAAACTCATGAGTTTCCCAGCATTCATGGGCAACAGATAGGAACATTTTATAATTCCTATAATATGTGAAGGCAGCATTACACAAGACACCTCTGAACAAAATACAAAAAAAACCAAATTTGAGCTTTCAAAATAAAAGACACATACACAAATGACCCCCAAACCCCTAACAACTACATGTTTTCAAATTCTATATTTAAGCTACAACTAAAGCTTCTCAAACAGATTTGCCAACGCAAGCACTTAGCATACAGGAGGTGCACTTGAATTTAGCTGAGTCAAGAATTTTCTCACAGCTGGAGCTGAGCAAGAGAATACAAGAGAACACTCTGGACATGTTTACACTCTCAGCTCACTCTTAGAAGGGGGCAAAGAGGTCAAGACTGATTGTGACGTCACTCTACATTGATAAAGTCTTATCATCACTTCAGATGTGGTACAGGAGAAAAAGAGTAAACCTGCTCCTTGACTCACAGCAACACTATATTTCCTTAAGTCTGCAGAAAGCCTTCTTGAACAAAACTGAAATTAACTGACCATTATGGTGTGTAATGTTATTAAAGCTATGTTAAATGTTAAAATGCGTTGTCCTATCTCAGATTAATGTGCTAAGATAAAACTAAGTAAACCAATCATAGATTGACTTCCTGAAGATTGCAAACACTGTGGCTCTGTTGTTTGAGTGCTCGGACATGGAAACTTTTTGGCTCAACCATGTATATAATTAACTTTATCCATCAGGAATTGATTGGGTTGTGAAAAGTGGACAGGCTGGTACAGAGGGGTTGAAAAATAAAGAGGCCTTTTTAAGAAATGTATGAGATTGCAGACATTGCCAGAAGATTTTCTTTAAAGCTGCTTTAAATCAATGTGTTTTGTGAAAAGATCTATACAAATAAACATGACTTGAGAAAGTTGTTACATTTAAATGAAAGATTATGAAGACAGGGATTTTTTTTGCCTATGAATCAAGTCCCAATAATGTGCATTTAAAAAGGTATATGTTGTACATCTTCACCTTATACACATAGCAGCGATAACAAGACCGATACTTATTTAAGAAATCTAGGCTTAATTAAAGTGCTCTAGAACCTTCAGAGATTTACATTTGTGCACTGACTGTTCTAGAGTGCTGTTAAATCTGTAATTGTGTAATCGGAAGGAAGCTTCGTGTTGGCAGAATGATAGAGAACTGCGGGGACAGCAGGAAATAGATAGTCCACTTCCACCCGCTCAGCATTTCAGTGTGTGTTTTGCCTTTTTATTGGCCGTGGCATCATGATAGATAATCACTATGGGGGTTACATGGAGTTTTTGTGAGAGATTTATTTGTTGTTTCTGTTGTAGTTGCATCAGGGCAACAATAAATGATGATGCACTAAGAAACAAACAAATGGTTTGGTAAAGAACCGCCACAGGTTGGTCGTTCCAATGATGAATACAGTCTTCTTTTCAGATGGAAATCTTTTCCCACCTTTAACAAATTTCAAACTTCAACTTATCCCAAAGCTGTCAACAAACCCATGCCAAACTCACTCAAACCTACCCCCAACCCCATCCTCAAACACTTGAAAAAACAGTCTCTGAAATCATCTGAACTCATTCAAATATATCCCAAACCCAGCCCAAATGTATCCCAAAAATATAGCCCATCCCAAACTCACTCAAACCTACCCCAAACACTTCCAATAACAGAAGTCCCAAACCCAAACCCAACCAGAACTTATCCCAAAAGTATGTAAAAAAAAACATCCCAAATTCGCACAAACCTACCTCAAACACTTCCAAAAATGTCTCAGAATTCATACAAACACAACCCAAACCTATCCCAAATCTATGCCAGAACCCATCTCATACTCATTCCAAACTTCCAAAATACCACCCCAAACTCCCTCAAAACCAACCAAATCTCATCCCAAATCTATTCTAAAATCCTTAATGATCCTACAGATCAAACTCCAAAATCTAAGGCCAAAAGCACCATAAAAGCAGTTCATATGACTTCAAAATCCTCTGTCATAGTTCTCAAATATCATTCATCTTTGAGGAAATCAGTCAAATACAGCGGCGGCATTATATATATATTTATTTACTTTAACACAAATCACGATTACAATGGCTGATTATGACTTTTATTTTTCAACATTGCTCACACACTGCAATGTTATGATATTGAAACACTTTTACTCTTATCACATTATTTGCAAAACTTTACATTTTAATGCCTGTATTACAGACTCACCTACATTTACACACTTATTCCAGTGTGATTAGCTTCTGCAGTAACTCACCTGATATAGTGTTGGACTTTTGACTTGGGAGACCATGGCTCGAGCTCAGCCAAACACGGAAGCTGACACATGAGATAAAAGTGTCATGTAAGTGAAACAAGATGACGTGGTTGCTTCAGAAAATGTGCTTTTCATGTAGCATTTACGTTTTTCTCCACTATCGGTTAGGTTTAGGCATTGGCTCAGGGTAAATATGTCTGTTTTATTCACCTCTCATTTGCTTTTAGGACACCATTGGTTAGGTTTAGGTTATATTTTTAGGTTATGGGGGTATGTTTTACTCATTTAAACCTCTAATGTTCACCTTAAAAAGCTAGTCTTATTATGACACCATTCTACTCACTTTTGGCGCCTCCCGCTGGACATTTCACTGGGAAACTGCAGCTAAATGTCCAAATAGCACATAAAATTATGTTGCCATGGTCAAGTAATTTTCATGAAATCAGGCTGGATAAGTCTGAATAATGCACATGAAGACATTGTGTGACGCCATGTTTGACATCGTCAACATCCAACACCATTGGCTCTTATGTGTCACTTGACAAACCACAATTTTCAGAGCATATCAATATAAACATCTGTCTATACCTCACACAAAGCTACCATATGGCTTTAGTGGACTAATCATATGGACTACTTTTATTATGCTTTCTTCTCATTAGGTTTTGAGCTTGACAGGCTGTGGACTCTAATTCAACTTCTAATGTGTTCCATGGAAGAAAGAAAATCATGGGGGTTTGGAAAGACATGAGGGACTGAAGTATACCAGAATTGTCATTTCTTTGAAAATCAGGTCAGTAAAGGATTTCTTTGACATGGAATTGTTTGTTTGTGTGTTGAATGTAAAGGTTCTGCATTTTCTCTTCATTTCAAGGTTTCACAGAGCTGCTTCTGAAAGATCTCATCCCCATTGTGGCACTGTTCCAGACATGATAGTACACCTCGATATTTCCGTGGACTCTAGACTGAATGCCTGCAGGCCGGTATGCATGTATTGATTGTCTTTACCAGCCCTTGTGGGGAAAATAACATATCTGTGGCACAAAGACACACAAGCTGTGCATTTTTGCCTCAGTCTCAGAGAGGGACACACATCTCGGTGTCTCACAGGGACGCTACAGCCTGCATTTATTCCAAAACAGTGAATTAAACCTCTAATCTGATGATTTTAGATGTTGGAATGCATTATAATCCAATGTTAAAGCAATAAACATGGGCAAACTGCTTATATGAACTATATTTAAGAAGTAGTTTAGAATATTCATTTCTAGAAATGTTTGTAGAGGAGTGCAGATTGAATTTCTAGCATACTTTGAATCCAATCCAGGACTTGTGATACATCATAATGCAAGATTTTCTGACTAGGTGGTTTAGAAAAACCCTTTTCTTCCAATGGCATTGGAAAACTTTTACTTATTGAAGTCATCAGTATTGTTTACCTTCCCTAGTTGTTTAAGTAATGCTTTAACCAATGCACAGATTAGTGCAACAATGGAGCACAATGAGCTCTGTGATAGCAGTCTTAGTAGGGTTTACTCAGAGACACCTGTGGGCAGAGCAGAACGCTCACATAAATTAGAGGATGTGTGTTGCCGATGACAGATCCATCACCATCACGTTTTCTCAGCAGTAAAGTTTCTGCATGCAGGCGAGCAGCTGAGAGATCATTTATCTCCGAGGCTTTGTTGGTAATTGTTTGGAAAGCTGATTTTCTGACAGGTCTCTGCACACAGGAATGCTCTGTTGTCTGAGAGCTCGGCCTTACTATGAGAGAAAGTGAAAAAGAGAAAATGTCCTTGTTTGCTTTTTTAATAAGTATGCATTCTTCTTTTCTCAATTAGAAATTCTCAAATTGTCAGTAGAAATGTTGAAGTGTGACAATTCCAGCTCACAGAGGACAATTTGAATGCTCGCTCTTTTATAGCTCATTGTTTCATGTCAATTTCAACTTTGTCTCAGAGGATTCTCCTTGAAATCAATTTGGAGGAATACAAATACAAGTGTTCATACTTTGTTCAATCTTTTGATTGCAGACCTTGGTGTCTTGGCAAACCTGAAGACCATTCGAGGCATCCTTGAGATCTCTTTTGAAAATGCAGAGGAGACATGTGAGATTCCTGGGGTCTTTTTCTCTGGAGAAAAATCTGAAAAGCAAAACACTGAAGCCTAGTTTCAATTTGCATCTCAATATCGTGAGAAATCATTGAGATTGGGATAGTTCACCCAAAAATACAAATGTTCTAATAATTTAGGCACCCTCATGATATCCCCAGATTTCTTTCTCAACTCAGTATGTCCTTAAAATGGAAATGGGTGGTGATCAGACTTTTGAAGCTCCAAAAATCACAGACAGTCAGTACAAACTTCAACTTCATCCACACGACTCCAGTGGTTAAATGAATGTCTTCTAAAGCGACACGACCACTTTTGGTGCAAAAATATCAATATTTAAGTACTTTGAAGTCTAAATCATAGCTTCCGGTAAGCTTCACGAGAGGGTGGAACCTACAAGCAGTATCTCATGTGACGTATTACCGTTGCCATGATACGGACATAATCTTACATTCTCCACTTGGTTGAGACATCCTGGATAAGCACACCATTGTGAGTTAAGAAACAGATAAATACAGATCGCAACCAAAACCAATCAAGATATTGTACAGCGTTCCTCCTTCTCACTTGTAAACAGCGCTTCTCTCCTGAGTGTGTTGAACATGCCTTAGGTCTCTCGTGTCAGTGCGATTACATCATGCGTGTGAACCGTTGCTGAACAGATAAGATGATTTAGAGTTAAAAGGTACTTAAATATTTCTATTTTTGCACCAAAAGTGATTGTTTCTCTTTAAAAGACATCTCTGAGCTTCAAAAGTCTGATCACCATCCACTTGCATTTTAAGGACCTACTGAGCTGAGATATTTTTCTAATTTTCTTCAAATGTGTTCTGGTGAAGAAAGAAAGTCATACACACCTGGAATATCACGAGGTGAGTAAATAATGAAAGAATTTTCGTTTTTGGGTGAACTAATCCTTTAAGTGTTTATAAAGGGGTACATTAATGACCAAGGAATTTACAAATACATTATAAATCATTAATATTCAGTTCTAACAGGGATTACTTTCCTGCAATGCTTGCCAAATATTTCATCTCATTTAACCTCAAATGTTATATGCTTAATAACACTTATTTAACATTAGCAACATATTAAAGTGGACCTTAATGTAAAGTGGACACAAATTAAGGAGTTGCCAAAATTAGAAATCTCAGTACATAAAGTTCATATGATTAATGCTCATCAGTGTATATTATATGATATATGCTGTTAATGAGTCCTAGTTACTGTAGGTAACTAGGACTAGGTAAATTGGGACAGCACTTGGAATAGCACCATTCTTTTGACATCAACGTGACAAGAAAAGTGACAACACAAGTGATTCAAGACATTACAGTAATAATTATAAACTCAAAGCCGACTCATTTTAATCCCCCTATAATAGTCTATTTTGCTCTGTTTTAATATAAATCAATACTTAGAGCATTTTAAGTTTTTTATCATTTATTATTATTTTATTATGATTAATCAGAGTATATATAAAGTATGTGCAAAGGTTTCTAATATCGGCGACTCCTTCTTTATATGTGTCCACTTTAACTTTATGGACTGAGACAGCCCGCGGACGGGCCCTTAAATGTACAAAATAAAAGTATGCGATAAACAAAACTGCTGTGTGTACATTGGTACACATGCCACATATCTTTGGAAAGCTACATTTCTTGATTTTCTATTGATATAAACCATTTTAAGATACAATCACAACAGCAGGTACAATCTATATCTTTGTCAGACCACCAACATATAAACAACCAATAACAAAATTTAGGCAACTCACCTATGAAGCATCATAGTAGTCCACTGATCCATAACTTCCTGACAAAAACGGTGTTGTTTCATTGTCAAATGTCCAAACGATCAAATCAAGTAAAATGTTTAGTCCAAATCACAGTATTACATCAATAAATATCCACAGACTCTTGTTGCATCATTTCAAAGCACCTGGCAGCTGTACCTAATCTTTCACATATAATCGGTAATAACTTCAGTTCAGATGTAAACATTTCCTATATCCTGTATCAAAATGGAAGCACGCACTCTGACCTTTCGATTGACACCTCATTTGACCCAATAGGAGCTTCCATGTCCTGTTCAAAGCCTTCAATACCCAACCACCATCTGTGTCGAGTGTAAGGGCATACCCACTTTCCTTTGTTTACTGATCAAACCAATTACATTGAAGAGTGGAAATGACTGACGCATCGTATAGCCAATGAAATTCTGAAAACAGTGATATGCGGCTTTAGTGGGACGATTAGAGCACGGTTCTGTAATGTGTGTGCGCAAAATTGCCTTGCCATTACGGAGTGTTTTGTGCGTCTGTGCGTAAAAGTATTGGAGAGCTGTTTTGGAACTGTTTACACATTTGGCGATTTAAATATGGTGACACGGACGCGAAAAACAGGATTTTCACCCCAGGATGTGATATAAGAAGGCATTTACTGTGAAAATTATGAGTTTGGAGATGAAATTTCTGAAAACAATACGGATAATTCGGAGGCAGAGGAAATGTTTATGGAGAGATGAGACATTGCTCTGCACAAGTAAGTGTTTTCTTGTGTTTTATAACATATATACTGTATATTCCGCATAAATAAGCTTTAGTTTGAATAATGAATACACATTTTGTAATTACCCTTTGTCGTGTGTTTCCTCAGTGAGTGTTTGAACCGTTTGTGCGTGTGTGAGGTTTTAGTTCATTGTTTGTTTCAGATCTATTGACATGCTATATAGATGTTTTGTATATTTACTGTAAATATGTATTTATATATGTATATAAATGGATGCGAAATACATATATAAATAAATCAATAAATATAAGTTGAAAATAAGAATATATGTTGTGTTTGAGAGTCTATTTGTTACAATGCGGGGAGGTGGGGGAGGGTAGGCCCATCTATTTGTTACAATGCTGAATTCATGGGGGAGGTGTAGGCCCATCTATTTGTTCCATAGTACATTGGCAAAGTATACAGTATTTACAGTAAATATACATACAATAATACATATTTACACAGTCGAAAAGAAAAACTATATATATATATATATATATATATATATATATATATATATATATATATATATAATACAGAAAAGATGGAAAAGTTGTGTCTAGCTTTGTAAATTACATTTATTTATTCTCACTGAATCAGATAGCGATTGGGAGCCGGATGCGGGCCACATAAAGTGGAGCAGCAGGACAGCACCTCATCAAGAGAGGAGGGCTTTCAGAGAGACCCTTGCTGAGGAGCTGGCAGAGTTGGGGTCTCACTCCACAGCCAGACCCGTATCTCCTGCTCCACGAAGAGCACATCACAGGCCGTTGCACATCACCAAATCTTGCACCGCTGGTCGTCTGAAGTGCAGGCAGTGTCATGCAAAGACACCAGTGAAGTACTCTTCCTGTGATGTGCCTTTGTGCTTTGTACCCAAATGTGACTGCTACAATGACTGGCATGTTGCTAGAAACATGTACAATTTTATAATGGTTTGTAAATACTTTGTGTAAAAATTCATGTAAATAGTTTGTTGTGTATTTTTTATATAAACAAATTGTCCACCATAGCACTAGTTTTGACTCTTTTATATGCACAACATTTAGTTTCAAGAAGGGAAAAGGCACTCTAATGTGTTTATGCATCAGTTACTCTGTGTCAGCAAAACTAATAGTGGATCTGGATATGGAATATGATAGCTCTAAGTGTCATCTTTCATTAGAGCCCAAAATTATGACTGTACGTTGAAGCGTTCAAAAGTAGTAGCCTTTTTGTCCTAGGTTTCCAAAGTGACCTTTTGGAGTATCCAAAAGGCACTTTTGTAAAACACCTGGGTGTACCCTTAGAAAAACATGTGTAAAATATTCATTTTTTATGGTATTGTTATAACATTTGAACTTGGACTAGGTAAGGCTTCATGCTGTGATCCCATTGTGTTCTCAAGCTAATAGCTACAAGTTATAGTCATCTGCAGGCATCTGTATGCAAAAAAAAATTTCAGGCGGAAAAACAAACTTCTATTTCATTGTGTTCAAACTTCTATTACTCAAAATCAGTAGCACTTACAGTAATTCTGACTGCTGGGGAAAAAACTTCAGAGTGTCCCCTTTCAAATGTGACCAAAACCATGCATGTACTCCAAACGGTTCAAGAACAGCTTTAAATTTACTTTGGTTATGCCTTGATTAGGCGTTTTAGGCTAATTTTACAGGATTGGGAAGAGGTTCGGTACATTAACAGTTTGTTACTAATGTTAAATATGTGTTATAAAGCATTTATAACATGTACGTTTAAATGCTCACTGTTTGCCAAGCATTCCATGAAAGTCCCCCTTATTAGTCATGTTGTTAGAACTGCATATCAATGATTTATTAAGCATTGTTAATGATTTATCAGTCATTAATGAACATCTTTATAAACTCTTAATGCTGGGAGCATTCATAGATACCATGCTACCATGTTTTTTTCTTTCCTGTTGTCCTATTTAGATTTTCTTTCTTTCTTACTAACCTTCGCTATCTTGTTTTGTTTTCTAGCAACTTTGTCACATTATCATTAAGGTTTTAATTGCTGAAATTAATGCAAAAAAAATTGTGTTTACAGTAATGTCCATACAAGCATGTTTGTGTGCATGAGTGTGTGTTTAAATCTGTCATATATTACATATAGCTCACAGCAGTGGTTGAGATTCAGTCTTCACTAATGAAGGTTGTTCTAAATAGAGATCTATACACTGCTGGGGTCAATTTGACTGCCTTCAGCGTTGATGCATCAAGAGTAATCATTCTGGAGGGAAGAATAGTTGTAGATGACGTTCCAAACTTGCCATATGCGGTGTGTCTCTTTTTTGCTTTGATTTATGCTCTAAATTTAGACTACCCAAAGACAAAGACTCTCAAACCAAAACTCCAAACCCTTAAAAATCCTCTTTTAAGCTATAAGCTTGTATCTCCTCGCTTTCTGCCTTGGATGCCTTGCTGCCCTGTTAAATGTGTTCAAGTGTGTTTTTTTAGTCCAGTTTTGCTTTTAAAAGTAGTATAACAGCAGAGTGCTGTTTGGTGCTGTAAGTGTATTTTAAGAAACAAATGACATTTTAAAACTGTTTAAATGCTCCAATTGTAATTCAGTCAATAAAACGTAATATGTAAATATTCTACAAGCCCCAGTGCATGTAAAGCTCGACCAAGATGCTCAATTAAGTCTCTGTACAGCTCAGGCACCGAGCTGCATCCTGTTAATTAAATATTAATGATGAAAGATTATCATGGCCAAAGCCCAATATATCAACAAACTCTGGTCTGCTCGGAAACCACATTGCGGTTCAGATACAGCATTGGTATCAGCTCTGTGACCGAATCTGAATAATTCAGATGCTGCTCAGAGTGAGTGTGCTATAAATGCACACTAAAGCCAAATTTGGATTTTACCACAGGAGTTCTCAATCCTACATGCACTGTGATTGGAAAACACGTGTGCTGTGGTGAGTAAGTGTATTAGATGGTCGTTAGCATTAAAATAAGCCAAATTGAGAACTCGGTCCAATGGAGTGACCATTGGTTGCCATTTGAACTCTGAGTCAGTGACCCTTGACCCGCCATCTCAATGGCAGATGGCCTCCAACTCCAAGATGAAGCTCAAATGCATGTAACAGTTCAAAGTTAGGTTTGGTTGTTTAGGTCTACTGAAGACCCCAAGTCCTGAGAATGACCTCAACACACACACACACACACACAAATAAAGAAAGTTTAAGTCTGTTAAGGTATAATACTGCTAATTCACACTTGCCCAATGAATCTGGGTTATGTTGGATATGTGTTAGTGCTGTTGGTGTTTTTAAGTTTAATATTAAAATGATTATTTCTTTCACTTATTAAAGTAACTGATTCGCCTGGAATGCAGAGGACCACTTCAGGAAAATGATGCATGTTTTTTCGCTACGTGTGTTTTTTTTATTATTAATATTTTATTATTAGTAGTAGTAGCAGTGTTATCCTAAACAAATATCGGAAAATAAGCAGCGTCTTTATTATTATAACAGGACCACAACCACATTGGATATTAAGGGGGGCACATTACCCCAATATTCAGATTTGGTCGATCAACATGTGTTTTTATTTTATGTCAGAGTCTTAAAATTGTACTTTTTATCTAATCTTGAAGATTTGGTTAAATTCTTGTATTAGAAATGCATATAAAATAATAGTTATTGCATTGCATTATAATGCATTTTATTGAGCTGTTTGTTTACTTATCTTGTCTTTCTAAACAAATTAGCTGATGGTAAACTGGAGGTTTAAAAAAACACCTTACTGTATAAGTGACAGTTTAAAATTGTGGGTTCTTGTTAGTGCACGTGCAGTGACTTGCAGAATTATATTTGCATATTCTCAGTTATTTTCTAAGGGGTCTCATTATAAATATATGACTTTATATTATTTTAATAAATTGTTTTTCTTCTCACGTCCAGCTGTGGTCATATTCTGAAGTATATTGATTCATTTTTATGCTCGCTCGCTCTCTCTCCATGATCAGTAGCCTATACTTTGATAGATTTTTTTTTTGTCATGAGATTATTTAAACTATTTATTTAATATATTTTGGTTATTAAAAAATATGCACAATGTTTAAAAGAAATGTGCTTGAAGAGGGCCGCGCGCGCTCGTGTGTGTGTGTGTGTGTGTGTGTGTGTGTAAGGGAGAGAGGCGAGTGCGCAGATCACAGATCGAACATTTCGATTGTTACTGAAATAATTTGCATACTGATTCCCTTTCAGCTCGCGCCGGATCCATAACTGCTCCCGCGGCAATTCAAATGCATGCGCATCTCTAAATGCACGGATAAGACAGAATAAAGAGCCGGGAGACAAGCCAACAACACCGACCGAAACGGAGTTTTTGTCCGTGGATGCTGCGATTTGATCGTGGAAATGGTGGAAACCCGATTATCTTGCTGCTGGACGAGAGCCTCCGAACGGATGCACGAAGCGCTTTACCTACGGAGCACACTGCACAAATGTGCGCATCACATCAAACGCGTACTTTCCATACAAAACTGTGGATAACTTCAGAACTGACAGGTACATGTTTGTGCATGATTCGGTAATGAGAATATCTTTGGCGATTGGACTGAACTCCTGTTATAAAGAGCGCAACGTGTCGGGAAGCATGGAAAGGTGTGTGAGTGCGCGCGCGCGAGTGTGTATAGGGTAAGGAATCACTGCATGATGACTGTATGTTGTTTTACTGGATGCAGCGACATTTGGTGCCCTGCAGAGTTTACTGAACTATAAGACAAGGTTTAACTTCACTCACTCTTACACACAGAAAAACTGTGCAAATGCTTTAATAATGTGCTATTCCATATTTCCCGCAAACCTTCAAAATAATCAGTGCATTATCATATATTTACTGCACAAAATTCATGCATAGAAATGTCTTATGTGAAATGGGTGTGTCTGGAATGTGGCATATTCATATCTCGATATTTGCACATTAGTGCGGATTATATTTTAGTTATATCAAAACAGCATGATAATGCGCCCTCAAAAATATCTGACGCTTCGGGTCACTGAATGTCACGTGTTATCTTCATTAATTATGGTAATTAGGTTAAGACGCGTGCAGTTTAGCCTGTATCTGGTTGGATCCCGCCCATTGAACACCACACACTGAAATCATGTTGTTCTGACCTCACTGTAAGTTTCAGAGTTTTTGTAATAATTCAAAGAGTTCACTGGAAGCTCATGGACACATACAAGTTGCAAGTATTAAAATCGTTGAGAGTTTGCTTCACAGAATGACCATCCAACAACATTGTATAGAAAATAAGCCAGTGTAACTGTGCTTGACTCTAAAGTTATGCTTCCCAAAACTAAAAGACTGGTTTAATGAAGTCATGGCTACATATGATAGAAAACCTGAATGTAGTGACATCCAATATAGACTTTTATTATTGATTTATTCGTTTAACAAATAAAGTTCATTATGTTCATTACAGACTAACAGCAACCCTAAACCTATTACCCCAAAAATAATTTTTATTTTATGAATTATGGATATTTTTATTTTTTACTTTTTAACATTTACGTCCCAAATGAGTAATTTATTTGTTTGTTTGTTTGTATATTTAGATTTAGCTCACTTCTGGGGAGTTTGACCCAAAGAAAACACAAGCAAACATATTTATGCACAAAATAATAACAACAAAATAATATGTTTTTGCTTCAACTGCGACTTTACTTCAAAGTGACTTCTTTATATAATCATAAAACACTTTCTGGTGGTTGAACCGGATTATTAAGAGACAAGTGCACCGCTAAATGGCGAAATGAATTTGAATAAATTGCTTAACTTTAGACGCAGGATTACAGATGTCACTCTTCTTCACAGTAATTGAATCTATGCCTGTCTGTTATTTACAGGTCAATAACACATCAGCCCAAATTTAGTTCTGAGTACAGAACAATGAGAAACACAGTTCGGACTTCAGGTGTGTTCGGACTATTTGACTTTTTAAAATCAGACTTTCATCGGTGCTTTGCGAAATTACAGACCAAGTTTAATACCACGTTTTTTAATGTATTATGTTTTACAAAACGTGTGCTAATTTGATCGAATAATGTATAACTGTTAATTCATGCAACAACCCCTCTTCCTGTTGTACTGGAAGAAACACTTGTAGGTGGTATAAACATTTTCTAAAAAAAAAAAAAAATCGATTTATTGATTACACACGTGTATTTGTGTGTATTAAAATAGGACTGTTGGATTTATTACTGCTTTAGTGGACACAGTTGTTTCGAATGATCTTCAACTGATCCTCTTAAATCAATCAATGAACACATTCAGTTACTTATTGTATCTCAAATTGTCGCTATAATTATATATTTTCACTCTATTTCAATTCAGAGAAACTGATCCGCTAAAGTAATCCATGATCGATTGTTGCATCTTTCAATGAACCCCTGCACTGAACGCGTTCAGATCTGTGAGTCTTGATAACGATCATCTATATTTCTAACACCTTCACATATTTCAGAGGCCTAGTCCTGAAGTTTGCGTTTTAGATCCTGTTTAAAGTAGATTCATTCGTTTCCATTCAGTTTGCCTTTTATCCTCGTGCATTAATAGACACATCACATTATATTTACTAATAACAATGTTTGAACCCTCTTTCATAGTAGTCTAATACTCTTAAAGGTTAACAATCGAGGATGCTGAAAAACCAAATGATGATTTGTGAAAGTTTGTTCTCTTTAAATGTTCACAAATTGAATGATTCACAGTTATCTAATTTAGCATATTGATTTTACACGAAATAAATTATAAACGAAAAAATTAGCTGCTATAGTCGTATACGACTAATAATAACAGGCTTATTAATAATAATAATAATAATAATAAGTCACATTAAAAATATAGGCTAACGAATTATTTAAATGTCGCATTTTTACTACAAACAAAACGAATGTTTTACTATATATCAGCAAATAACTGCAATTATGAAAGTTTTCTGCTAAATTTTTGAAGAATATTGAAAAACATGTGATGTCAACCTGATTAAATATTCTTTATGATTTATATTATCACATTTATATTCTTCATCATTTACAGAGACTCTAGCTAAAGTCCCCTTTCATAGTTTTATTGAATTCATATGAACACTTCGGCTCTGTTACTTTCGAGAAAAAAAAATAAAAAATCAGTTGTTGACAGATATTTTAAAAAATCGTTTCATAATGGTATTACAAATTACTGTCGTCAATCTGTCGTGGTAACAACTGACTCTCTATTGATCTGCTCTGCTATTTGTTTCATATAGTGGCTTATTGCAGTGCTCAGGTTTGCCTTTGATTCATATTTAAATAAAGGGTTTATAAAACCCTTCACCATGTATAAAAATCACAGGCGCCCAATTAACGATTTGAAGGAAAGTTCAGGGGCAAAAGTCTTTAAATAATTAAATATTCTTTGTGAGTGAGTGCACCTACCCCATTAACAAAAGTTAAACGGAGAATCTGTTTCATAATCAATATTTGCTTCATTGCCACTGCCTTATCGGTCTCTTCTTTATTCCTCTGTTTGACCAGTCCAGATTTGGGCATAATATATATATATATCATATATCAAAATCATTGTTTTAACTGTTTCTTTAACGTTGTTAAACAATATTCTACTTCACTATTTCAATGATTATTCTATGTGTAACAATGATTAGAAATAATATTATATTGATCTAGGAAGTTTTAAGGTTAAATATATTTGCCTTATACGCCTTTGTGACACTGATTTTCAAAGACATGCGTCACACTTCTGATGTTAGTTAACAGTGTCACCACTGCTGTATACTGTTAAACACCTTCAAACTCTTCTTTTCAGAGGCAAGGAGAGACGCTTGGGTACTAGGCCTCAACAGAAAAACCCTCCATCACCCCCACTCACTCACACACACACACACACACACACACACACACACACACACACACACACACACACACACACACCGCTGAACACGTCACGGAGACACGAGTGCGAATGAAAAATATCGATCACTATGAGAATGTGCGCAGATGTGTCTAGCTGCTAAATTTCGTGCATGAATACGATATTTTTCATCAAATTAAAGGTCGATGGTGCTGATGCAAAGTCTGCGGCCTGCACTGTATATGGCTTACCATTTTTGTTTATAAGAAAATAAAAGGTATCATCGAGAGAGTGTTACCATGTAAATTCAAATGAGCCAATATGAATGATACACAATCTTTGTTGTTTTTTATTTTCTTTGTTGTTAAACTTATTTTGACACAATTATGAGGGACAATAATTGGGATTTTCATACCGTTCAGTAGGCCTGTTATTATTATTATTATTATTTTGTTGTTGTTGTTGTTGTTACACTATTATTATTATTATTGTTGTTGTTGTTGATATTAATGTTGTTGTTATTACACTATTATTATTATTGTTGTCGTTATTATTTTTATTGTTGATGTTAATACACTATTATTATTGTTATTATTTTTACCCTATCATAATTATAATTGTTATTGTTATAATTATTATTATTGTTTTTGTTGTTTATCCTATCAAAATTATCATTACTGTTGTTATAATTATTATTGTTGTTGTTTTTGTTGTTGTTTTATTACCCTATCATAATTATTATTGTTGTTGTTGTTGTTATTATTATTTCACTATCATTATTTTTGTTATTATTACCCTCATAATTATTATTATTATATCTTGTTGAGTTAACTACTGCTGTCGCCGCATGTCAACTCCTCATAAACGATCCGAGTTGACTTCTAATTTGCCGCAATTGAACTTGTACATTTTTTCTGTTCTTCTTAACTCGTTAATCCGGATGGTATTGTTCTTGACCCTGACAGATGTATGTGTTTTGTCACTAAGCAGGTCCCTAAGACACAAGGAAAAGTCTAAAAAAGTTAATCTGCCTCCCTCCCCCGCAGCTGTTAGCTTCGGGAGTCTTGAAGCGTCACCTGTCCCCTATATGCGTGCAGGGCGAGCGGGGGACTCAGGACTCACCGCTGCAAGCTGTTACCCCACCCGGGCGTTTGGATGCTTTCACCGGGCTTCTAACTGTCCACTTATCCCGTTCTTTCGCTTGAGTGGACATGAAACTGACTTTTTGGAGTCGAATTTTATCTATAAACAATGTGAAGTCGTGAAAAGTGATGTGCTTGCGTGCGTGATATATGAAAAATATATCTGCCCTTTTATATTTTTCATGTTTAGGTTTATATTCTGCCGGCTTCAAAAAAATGTGTTTGTAGCCTATACAATCAATTAGTGCTAGATGTTGCATTTATGTTACTAAATTGCATTGTTGTTGTTGTTGTTTTTTGTTGTTTTTTTTTTTTGTTTGTTTTTGTGCGACAATATGAATTGTCTTGAAATGGATTTCATTTGTTAATTGTTTTCTGTTAATGCTGATTCAACTTGTTTCTCATCTGTCTCATCTGTTTAGGCATATATCCAAGAAAAGCAAGTGTGCTTATAACATTGATTTGCTATTTATACTAACTGTGTACAAAATGAAGTTCACCCATGAAACGTAATGTGCTGTGTCATTATTCTGCCAGGCCACGGAAGCGGGACACACTCCTGATGGCTTGGTTCGTTACTCTTAATAGCACAACAATGGAAACATCTGTCCAGCCTTTCTTTGCCTATTACCAATCCGTCTGTGCCTGATCCCCAAAACACACTCCAACTCTGCATGGCACATGATGACTCACACTCAGCAATCTGTATAGATTTTGACATTAAAAACATATTTTATATTCTGACAATCGTCAGTGTGGATCATTTCACGGCTGTCAATTAGATGTCATGACAATGTCCAGGCTATATTTATGTATTCTAAACATTTATATTTGTATATTTTCAATATTCGTTAAACGTGTGTGTGTGTGTGTGTGTGTGTGTGTGTGTGTGTGTGTGTGTGTGTGAGAGAGAGAGAGAGAGAGAGTTGAAAATATACAAATGATAGATATGTGCATGTAAACATGTCTTTGAAGTTTGGGTCAAGAACTAATGTGCGTATATGTACGTAAATGCATTCAGAGCCCCCCAGGTGAACCAGGAAGTGTGCATACTGCGCCCATCCCATGAAGGAGGTTCTGCTGAACTAATTGCCCTTATGCATGCATCAGTCACGCTTATGATGAGACATCAAAGGGTTATCTGATTATTAAAGCGACTATTTAAATAATTCCAGTTCAACTCTAATCACTGAGTATTTGTTAAAGCTTTATTATGTGAGGTTAATCATGCTATATATCCAGTAGGAGGTATAACCCTAATGGGGTGCAACTTCCTTAATAAGCGACGTCAGAGGAGACTGGAGCAGCGCGTGTCTGCTGGCTGCGCTCGTCGTGGGAGGGGACGCGCTCGGCGAGCGCGCATGCGCGGGCGTGAGGCTCAGCGCTCGCTGAAGAAAGCGAAACAACAGCAGACAAGGCAAGAGATGGCGAGGGACGCGAGCACACAGAAGCCATGTACTGCTGAAGTGACGGGGGCCTTAACATTTCTGTACCGAAGCGGTCGGAGAAATTACAAAACTTTATAAAATATATAAGGAAAAAAAAAAAAGGAAAGACACCATAGAAAGAAAAGGAAAGGAAAATCACTAGAGGTAAGAAAATAATAACTGAACTTCTTTCATGAGTGCACTTCTCTGGACGCGGCTCCGCTATATCAGATAGATGATTTGTCTACACGTCTGCACATATCATGAACGCCCAGCTGTCGATGGAGAACATTGGCGATCTGCACGGAGTGAGCCATGATTCGGTCCACAGTACGGGGGATCTGATGACTGGAGACGGCACTCATCACAGGAGCCATCGCAGCAGTCTGTCAGCCCATGCGCGCTCCATGGGCATGGCATCGATCCTGGACAGCGGCGACTATCATCACCACCGTCCCCCGGAGCACCCCGGGCTCGCCACCCACCTGCACCCGGCCATGAGCATGGCATGCGAGGCTCCCCCCGGGATGAGCATGAGCAGCACCTACACCACCCTCACCCCGCTGCAGCCCTTGCCCCCCATATCCACCGTATCCGACAAATTCCCCCATCACCACCACCATCACCATCACCACCATCATCATCACCCGCACCAAAGGATCCCGGGAAACGTCAGCGGGAGCTTCACCTTGATGAGGGACGACAGGGGTCTGGCCCCGATGAACAACCTCTACTCGCCCTACCACAACAAGGACGTGGCCAGCATGGGGCAGAGCCTGTCGCCCCTGTCGGGGTCCGGACTGAGCGGCATTCACAACTCCCAGCAGGGGCTGCCGCCCTACGCGCACCCCGGGGCGACCATGCCCGCCGAGAAGATGCTCACCCCCAACGGATTCGAGGCGCACCACCCCGCCATGCTGGCCCGGCACGGGGAGCAGCACATGAGCGCGTCCTCGGCGAGCATGGTGCCGATCAATGGCATTCACCATCACCCTCACGCCCATCTGAACGCCCAGGGCCACGGGCAGGTGCTGGGATCCACGCGGGAGCAAAACCACTCATCCGCGCCCGGATCGCAGCTCAACAACGGCGGCAATTCTGGCCAGATGGAAGAGGTCAATACCAAAGAAGTGGCCCAAAGGATCACAACGGAACTGAAAAGGTACAGCATCCCCCAGGCCATCTTCGCGCAGAGGGTGCTGTGCCGCTCGCAGGGGACTCTCTCGGACCTGCTCCGGAACCCTAAGCCCTGGAGCAAGCTCAAATCCGGCCGGGAGACCTTCCGCAGAATGTGGAAATGGTTGCAGGAGCCTGAGTTTCAAAGAATGTCCGCGCTCAGGCTCGCAGGTGAGAGAACAATAGGTAATACACACTTCTTCTCCTATAGATCACGCTCATCTCATCCAGCAAATGCACTCTGTCGTTTTTGAGGACATTTTTATAAAACTCATCTCGTTTTATATTGATAGCTACCTTCAAACCTGAGGTCGTGTGCATAATATTGACCGCCTGGGTAAAGTGATCCCGTGGCCAGTTGTCGTTTGTTTTAGCTTGCTTGTTTGTTTTGAGCTATTCGATGATGTTACAACACGCATACAAATGTGGACCGACAGAAGTAGCTTGTGATCAGAGATGCGTTTATGGAAAGCCTCGGTGGCCACAGTGCCATTGTCTCCATGTGAAAATGGATGCACGATTGTCCAGTTGTCTATGAAACACGCGTATGGCCATTATCTTGACATCTTCCTTTATTCTTAAGTAGAACTGGGTGTTATGTTCTGGTTTTATGTTCAACTAGAGTCACGTCTAGAGAATAGAATTTGCATTTGAACTGATGTGTGTAAATATGCACAAAACCTTGTTGGTGTTCGTGCGCGCCTCTGAAAATATGTTGTGCAGTGTTTGTTTGGGTTTGCAAGAAACATGCATTTCTGCCACCGTTTGGATCCCTTCATCTATTGTCCAGCTCCAGTGACGTGCTCTCTGTGTAGGTTTTCTTAATTAACTGATTGGGGCTCCATTAATTTGCCTCACGAGGATTAGAATCAATTGGCGGGCGGCTTTGGGGGCCACTGAACCGTTCAAAGCTAGCAGCGGAAAAAAGAGCATCTCTTCTTTCTTTTCTTTTCTTTTTCTTTTCTTTTTTTTGCACACACTCCATCATGACGGTCATTACACATATCTGAGAGAGGAATTAATTCACGCATCCAATAAATAGCTGTAATGAAAGTAAATGCATACAAAATATTCGTGGAAAGAAAATGCATTTAAATTATTAGAAGTGTGTTTATATATTCTCATTTGCTCTTTCTCTGTGTGTTACTAGCTGAGAGTTTTGATATTAATGTCAGGGCAAAATGCAATTTAAAATGCTGAGTTAGTTCGTTTGGTTTGACTCAGATTCAGCTTTGCTCTATAATGGGGTTTCGCGCACGTCTTTTATTATTATTATTATTATTATTATTATTATTATTAATATTAATATCATTTAGCCTATAGTCATAATTGTCTAAATCATTTGTAATAGGCCTACATATAATAATTGATATCAGAACATTTCAATGCCCACACGTTTCTATATAAAAACGGCATATTTCGTTTTGGAATTCACTTAATGCATTCTAATGTACTGTGTACTTGCATGTTTGCTTTTTACGTTAAATACGCGATTTTGCGTAATAACAACAACAACAACAACAACAATACAAATGTATTCGATTTTTTAGATATAGTTTCCTTTGATTTTGTACGATTTTTTCTTAATACGTTAAATTATATTTTAAAGAGTGAAGGATCCAGACAGCATATTATTGATGAAGTACACATGGTTGAGGGTGTGTGATCGGCACACTGATTGGTAAATATAGGCTAGAATTGGTATATTGATTATTCAAATTTAGTTCCCTTCTCTTTTCCCTTAGTAATGTAAGACAGTTGAGCAGTCAGCAGTCTTTCACATCACAGCTTTTTTTTCTTTTCTTATTTTAACATATGGTTGCTTGCCATTAGAAATATGGCACAAAAAAAAAACCCCAACAACAACAACACAAAAATTACATTGTCCAAGTTAATCTCATTTAAATCCAAATAATTCTTTCTTGCGTAAAGTTTGAGCAAAGAGTTCTGCAATATTGCAAAATTTTTTATTGCTTTCTAATAATTTTATTTGTGGTAATTAATTGTAATGTTATTATGGAAACCGTTGTTTATGCCTATATACTGTCTATAGTGAATAGTATGTATATCACAGATTGAGTCATTTTACATATAAAGATTCCACGACAAGGTATTTTAATCAAGTCTAGTGTATTTGCAATTGCAAGTGTCAAAACTCAAACATGAATGCAGTTTCGATTAACACACATAATTGCATAATACCGTATAATGCATAACAGACAACAAGTTAATGCAGGCTACGTCCAAACAGAAATGCAACGAAACTGCATATATTTTCACCTATATTCATATTTTAATCAACGTCAATATGAATGACTTATCTGTAATTATATAATCATAACATCAATTGACTGTTTTGTAGTGTTATATAGGCTAGCCTATAAATCTATATAATGTATGTTAATGACTACATAAGGTATTATACAGTATAAACGTTATAGTATTTGGCTGGATCATTAGATTTGGTTCTGTTTTACATGCTGGAGACACTTTGTGAAATAAGTGACCATGGGCGCGCCCTCGTGTGCGCGCTTATCTGGCGCCTGTCTAATGATTTGCAGACAAACAGTATCTGCGATGATCAATTGTGTTGAAGGATAAAGAGGTTCGCAGATATTTCCCTGGGAATCCGCGTGGGCCACTGTGGCCTTGTGCACGAGCACACGAAGGTTTTGATTTATGGCACCTGATATCGAGCTCATTTGCTTTTGTTAATATTTACCCAAAGTCTCAAACAGCCTCCCCTGTGCATAGTTTCGTTATTTCTTTCCTGACTCGACTGTATTTTAAAGGCTATCGAAGGTATTCCTACAAAAACGATAAAAAAGGAGAAAGCTGCGTTACATTTATAGTTAAATAAATTGTACAAAAAAGAGATTAAGGTTTTAAATATGCAGTCTAAAGAATATTTAAAATACTTAATACATTTAGAGTCAACAATATGTAAATGAGAGTATGCAGCAGACAAAATATTGCGCGCGACGCAAAACGTGCAATAGAATGAGCCAGAAGAGAAGCAAGGTGCAGGTTTATATGTTTAAGGAAGCAGACTGTAGTCATGTATTTCTTGTGGTTTAATTACAAGTTTCGGCCCCAGATACTTCCAGTGTTGGTTAATCTTTTAGCGCCCTCTGGTGGTTTCCTCAGTATCATTTGCGCCACCAACCAGGGCTATAAAGCTCACATAGAGCTGGAGAAAAATCAGTTTGCTACTTTCTGGGGGAGAAAATGTAATAAAATGTGTGCGTACTGTTGTTGAAAATTCGTTTTTATTCACTGACAGACAGTACGAGATTAGATAGGTTACAATAGTGCATCTATAATGCTTGTGTCTGGATTTAAGCACCATGGACAGTTCCACTAACACTGTAAGGGACAATAGCTATAGCTTGCCTTAAAATGGCAATGCAAACCCTTACAAAAAAAAGCATTGATGATGTTTTGTTTGTTTTTTCTTTTTTTTTTTTTTTTTACTGATTTGCATTAACAAAAAATTGTTATTGTAGAAAAAATAAATAAACACTCACGTTGTCATAATAAATCTGTCTCAGAATGAACCATATTGTGTTTCATAGATGTTTGGAAAAGAGTTGAGTATTTTATGACTGACTTTTGCATGTCAACCATTTGTTCTTTCAGCGTGCAAGAGAAAGGAGCAGGAGCACGGTAAAGGCGAGCGAGGGAGCATCTCCAAAAAGCCCCGGCTGGTCTTCACTGATGTCCAGCGTAGGACTTTACATGCAATATTCAAAGAGAACAAGCGCCCGTCCAAAGAGTTACAAATCACCATCTCTCAGCAGCTGGGCCTGGAGCTCGCCACCGTCAGCAACTTCTTCATGAACGCGCGTCGGCGGAGCCTCGATAAGTGGCTGGACGACGGCAGCTCCAACTTGGCCAACTCCTCCTCCTCCAGCACTTGTACCAAAGCATGATGGAGTAACGGCTGCATAGTGGGAAAAAAGACGTGAAAAAAAAAACACTTCGGTGGAAAAGCTTTAAACAAAGAAAACTTTACAAGAGACAATTTTAGATAGCGTTTTGCCCTTAAAACTTGTACATTACCGATATTTATAATATCCAAAGAAAACACCAAAGACTGCTTTGACCCTCATTTTGGACTTTGTTCGTTCATTTATGTCTTACTGCAAAAAAAAAAGAGCAGTTACACTCCAATCACTGGTCGTACGCCCATCTCAACACACTCTGTCTCAAAGTCTTTCTCTTTTTTACGTGATCGGTTGCTTTCAAGGACCTTTTCTCACCAATGATTGGACATTGTCTCAAACGTGGAGTGATTGCTATTCAAGCTGTTGTCAGATTCTGTGACATCACCATATAAAAACTTGACTCGCAGGTGTAATGCCTGATGTCACGCGCTCACCTGTGCATTTTTAGACATGAAATATATTCAGGTGATGTTGAATCTAGACAATGGTTGCCCTCAATTTCACCCTCAGGATAGTGCTTTCTTCCTAATTGTTGGAAAAGTTACATAAGAGCCTAAAATACATGTGCACTTGCCATCTTCTTATCAATCACAGATGGCAGAACCAAAGAAACACATGTATTTTGTTTGTTTTTAATCAGGCCAAACTATGTTGATTCCCCTTGATCAGGGCCCCTGTGACTGTTCAAATCAGGCGACTCAGAGAACGTATAATCCAATCTGGTAATATAAACAGTGATTACTTTAGCCATTAAACTTTAGTCATTTCCTAACTGTTCTAAAACAAATATTCCTCTTTGAGGACACAGCTGTGCCCGCAACCCATTCCTGCCTCAATCCTTTCTTGTGATTATTTCAGGGAGATTTTTGCTAGCTTTAACCTGCCTTTTTTTACCTGTACAATATTTCCAATGTCAAAGGCTGAAGACCAAAGATGAATTTACACTTACCAGCATCTGCCACCCTTCATATCCACATCCATCAAACCAAAAAATGCATTATTTGAATGGGTTTTCCAAAGAGACTTCTGCATGAGATAACTAAAGACAGGGTTTCGTCATCGATCATAGCTGTTAGTTACGTCTTGAGCACAATCATGTGCACATTAAAGTTGCTGCAAGCAGTGTTGGGTGTAATATGATTATGAAGTCATTTGTATAATCATATAATCTGTTAATTAAGGCAAGTACTTTTAAGTAAATTGTTTGGGTTACACATGCACATTTAAAATATGAATTCATAAGTTTATATGTATGCCTGTCTGCGTTACGTGACAGTTGAAGAGTGTACGACAACAAACAAGAAAGAAATATAGACATTATTATGAAGTCGTTGAGAGGAAAAACAAAAACACTTTTGTGAAAAGCGTTTTAGAATGTAATTGAACTCAATTAAGCAGTCAGTATAGTAATACAATTACAAATTTAGACAGTTACTTGAATAGTGATTTTTAGCTGACTTAAAGCAATTTTAGCGCTTATACTACATTCCGTCAAACTCAGGGCGTAGATTCCAGGGGAGGATTGGGGGAAGTTTCCCACCCCCACCCCAATAATCAAAACAAGCAAATACAACCCCCTGATTACTTATTCCATGATCAATGGAAATATGTAAACGTTTCACGATGCAACCCCCAATTTTCAAGCCAAATCTACGCCCTTGGTCAAACTTAATTCGATTCTGCTGAATTGGACCGCCCCCTCCCGCTGAATTGGACCGCCCCCTCCTGCTGAATTGGACCGCCCCCTTCCGCTGAGTTGGACCGCCTTCAAAACGCATCTCAGCAAACCTGAATGCTTACAGCACCTTTAAATGCCACATTTATAGATGAAATTCAGGTTGTTTGTCTTGGAATTCGCTTGAAATGTTTTATATTGCAAATTCCCACATTTCTCACCATGAGCTGCTCATTTACTTATTCTTCAATGCACAGAAAACATCTTGAATGACTGGTCATTGTCAGCATGCTTTCATAAATACATAGGCTAAACTTAGCGCCATCGTATTAGATTAGCTTCATTTCTCATTAAGTCTATTTCTTTGACTAATGTACCATTTTCACGGCATCAACACTGCAGTGTCCCCGTCCAGGCCCGAATTCAAAATATGGCCGGTTTAAGAGAGGGGAAGCGCATTCTATGCAGGGGCGGGGCCAGAAGGGTGGCACGGGGTCAGACCCCTCTCGCATCCTGGAGACGGCATGCAACGGTTTAACCCGTGTCGTGCATGGTCCATACCAACATTCCGCCCATGTCTGGGAGGAACCCTTCCTCGACTCTTGCCACCCCCGGCAAAACATTCTGGACACGCCCCTGATCCTATGCATTTCACAACTAGGAAGAAAGCATTATAGAGAATGTGATCCTGAAGCAGGGTGATGCGATCGCTTCATAGACTCACAAGACATCCGGCCGCGTCGTCTCTCGTGGTGTGGTTTGGCTTTAACAAATGTATTTACGACTATTACAACATCGAAGCAAATGTTAAAGAGCGCTGCTTCCTCATGTAGAAAAGAAGAAGAAAAAAATGACAAAAACATGTTACGACCTGCTGATATTTATAGTGTGAACCAAAGATGCTACCTCAGTCCGTTTCCATTCGTGATTTCTATCAAAGTAATGATACCAAAGAATACCAAAGATTTGTTCTCTTTTTGCACGGCCTAAATGAATGATATGGTGGATGAATAGATGGCGTGTTTTCCAGCCCCCCTTTCCCTCTCTCTCCTCCTCTCCTTCGCTACGTGCTCTCTCTACAACTCATCTGTGCTCGTATAACAATGCCCTCGGCAGACTTGTGTTAAACTCACAGGACGAGTGCCTTGCTTGAACCAAAGTGTTAAACCGCCGTTAACCTCTCGACTCCCACCTTTTAACTCTCGGAATACCTCAGCCTGTGGAAGGGCCACTGACGAAGAAAACAAAGAAATACTTCTCTCACCGTGGTGCTTTTGCCAGCGTGACCATGCAATGAAAACATACCAAAGGAATTTCTCTTGCTTTGTACATCTCTTCTGCTGACAAACCAAAGCTCCGCCCCACCTAATCTGACACCGCTAGCCCCACCCTCTCATCACATGTGGGCGTGTCCACCGATTAGGCTGTGCACGTCTTTACCGATATCTCTGAATACCTCATAGTAATAAATTTCACAGTTCTGTTGTATAGAGAGTTTATGTGATTAAGGCAGAACTGAACTAGTTTGGTAATCGTTGATGTTACTGTATTTTTTTGGGCTGGTTTTTTTGTTTTAGCTAAAGTGCTCCATTTTGGTCACCAAAGGCAGGTTTCGGGGATTTCATGAAACTTGCAGGGAGGTAAAAAGAGAAGCTTATTTTTATCAAGCCTTGTGTTATTCCGATACTCTTAAGGATGTTTGACTTTCCTTTTTTTACAGGGTAAAACCAACTGCTGTGTTAATGTGTCTTTACCTTCACGTTCTTGTACTACCGTGTTGTGATTTCTGTTAATTTAATTGCAATTTTGTATCGCTTAACCTCTGTTTTAATTTATGTATTTGTAGTCAAATATAGATTTGTACATAGTAGGGTTTTTTGGAAAAAACAAACAAACAAAACAAAAAAAATGGCATTTGTTTTTATGTTACAGCCTTATTATGTCTGAACTGAAGTGTAGATATATCGATGAAATTCCATTCCTCTGTGTTTGTATGTTAGTTGGCACTTTGGCCCGTGGACTAAAACACTGCCAAAGGTCCGAATGGTCCACCCGCTCTGTCGCGGCGCAGACGGACAAAACGCAGTGTGATGTTTTTTTTTATTTTTATTTAAATGTTCTGAATAGTTTTGTCTTTTGTATATCAAATCATTGTTTTATAGGTATTGCTGCACATAAGAATATTTTTAAACCAAACCAAAAAGTGGGGGAGGGGACAAGAGAGAAAATAGTGTACGTTTTTGCAAAAGCACTGGCATTTGTGAGGCATCTGCTGTCTGCACGGGTATGAACCAGTAGAGGGCATAGTGGAAAGATTTAGACAAGCTTAGCTCAACATATTTGGGACATTTCCTGCTAAATGGTACAATCTTAGGCTGTTGGGACAGAGGGCTTCAAGTCCTGCTCGCTTTGCTGAGTCAGGCACAGAGTGGGTGGAGCCTAGGCTGGGCAGCAGGTCTGCCGTGGGCGGGGCCACGTCTATGGGTCGGGTTTTAACAGTCGTGGCACCGCCTTCTAGTTCCATCTGAGATGTGTCAATTGTGGTGCAAAACTTGTGTACTGACAATGAGCAAAGTCTAATAAATCTGCAAAGAAAACAGGAATCGGTGTGTGCATGTATGGGGAGGGTAAAAATGTGAGTCTTCTGTTAAGTGTGTCATTTCTTCACCACTAAAAGCAGCTTAAAGGATTGCAAACAGAATGGCTATGTTCAGAATAGCACACAAGCATGCTACTCTTATTTTCTGTATGCACTGGATTCCAAAATAATCTACTACATTTGCAAAGAATTGCAGTTTACAACAGAATACACCATACAATGTGCATTTCTGAATGAACCAGCCTTTATAGCACACGTATATTACCAGATGTCTCTTTGATGTGCGTATTTACATCTGGAAGATGTATTTTTTACATTGTTAGCTCATCTTCAATACGCCTCTAAGATGTCTCGGATGTCCATAAGACATTCAGCAGATGACTTTGAGACGTTTTTGTAAATCTGAACTTTTTAAGATGTTTAGCAGATGTTTATTAGCTGGTGAGGCTTTCAAGATGAAAAAATCTAAAACAGACATCTTAAACATGTACAGGTGCTATCTGGGCTTTTTACAACATCATTTAATCTGCCAAAAGTTATTATTATTTTTTTATTTTATTAAAAATGCAAAATAAGCATTTTGATTTCCTAGATGGTTACTGGACATAAGGTTGCCAACTTTTTGCCACACGAATAAAGGACACTTGATAATTTGTAGTGCATCAATAGGCAACTCGTTAGGTCTTCTTAATATGGGATGTCTTGGCTAATACGGGACAGCTGGCAACCCTGACTTAATTTAACAAGTAACGTGATGGGGGGGGCTGGGTATCTCAGCAAGTAAAAACGCTACTATCACATCTGGAGTCGCAAGTTCGAATCCCGGGGTTGCTCAGTGACTCCAGCCAGGCCTCCTAAGCAACCAATTGGCCTGGTTGCTAGGGAGGGTAGAGTCGCATTGGGGTAACCTCCTCGTGGTCGCTATAATGTGGTTCTCACTCTCGGTGGGACGTGTGATGAGTTGTGAGTGGATGATGCGGAAAATAGTGTGAAGCCTCCACCCGCGCTAGGTCTCCGCGATAATGCACTCAACAAGCCAGGTGATAAGATGAGGGCTTGACTGTCTCAGACACGGAGGCAACTAAGCTTCGTCCTCCGCACAGTTGGATTGAGGCGATTCACTACTAGGCGAGAACCTAGAGCGCATTGGCGATTCCAAACTGGGGAGAAAAGGGGAGGAAAATCAACAACAAAAAAGAAAAGCCAAGTTACGTGATGAGGTCATGTAACAACAGTGCACCTTACCGTTTAAAACAATAATTAATAGGTGTACACCCTAATTTTGGTCAAAATACAAGACCTCCTGGCTAATACAGGACAGTTGGCTACCTTATCTCAATATTAGTTTAGCCAATGTTGTTTTGTCTGGTCTCAAAAAAAATTAAATAAAGAAATAAAAATAAAAAAAACAGACTGCAATTCCATCTGGTGCCACTAGTGGCACAGAAAACACACTTCAGCTTTAACTTTTGGGTGCATGTCTTTGTGTCTGCTCCGTATGGCCGATATGACCTGAAAACATCATGGAAGAATGATGCAGTCAGAATTCTGTCCTTTATATAAGCAGGACTGAAGATAATGCCAATGATAGCAGTGTGTTTGGTCTCGTATGCTATGCTGTACAATCAGAATGGTTTCATTAGTTGCATTAGTTCAAGGTGTGCTGGGTGTGTGGGATTCCTACAGTTTATGTCACACAAGAGACATCGGATAGATGATCCAAGTGCAGTGATTACACGGAGCTGTGCAAGTGCCGTATAATCAAGTCAATATAACAGTCGATATAGAGTGGCACAGCAGAACACACGCCCCTTTTCCTCCCCAAACCCTATGCTCTGCCCCCGATCCCCCCTAATGTAGTGTCTGGCTTAGATAGCTCGATGTATGTGAATGTTGGGATTGCTCTAATCATTAATTCCTATCCCAGTTGGTTGTCGTGGAAAAGGAGTTCCTATTTGATAGAAGGCTTGGCTCTGCGTGCCGTATAATACTGAGAGCGCCTAAGACAATCAGCTGCAAAACCAAATCATGTTTTTCATTTTTGAATATTTGTTTTTTTTTTGTGGGTCCAAGTGGGACTACTTCCGGCGCAGATTATTCTAAAGAAGGAGGAAGGTTTTGATAAACTGATAAATAAACTTGCTGACATTTTCTTTCACAAAAGTAGTGCTTGTTTCCATTTCAAACAGTGCATCTTGTATCAAGTTGGTTCTGTTTTATCACCCTTCATTTTTCTCTCTCTGCCTGTTTTTCCTCTGTACGTTGTGTCTGTTTCAGTGGAGGAATGCAGTAGGTATTACTCTCAGGTTGTAATGCGTCATGCTCTTCATTTTAAACTATCAAACTGATTGTTTGATTTCCTCTTTCCTGTTAGCTACTGTTCTCTATACCGTGCAATATCATCCTCTGTGTTTGCTAAGCAAGTAAAAAAAAAAAAAAAAGATGCAAGTAATGATGTCACTATGCTTTTTTCAGTGTTAAAATGTTTCAGCATTTCTGTAGTCATGAAAATGTAGAAAATAAAAAGGTTGGGTTTTCCAGCACATCAAAACCAGACTTTTCCACTTTCTTGTCTTTCATTCAACATTTCTGGAATAGTAAAATCCTGCATCGTTTCCTGCAAGGTTTCGTGTTTAAAAACACTTTGCTTTGTTGCATGTCATAAAAGGTTTCAAATACCTAATTTCTCTCAGAAACAGACAAATGGCACACGTTACAGTATTTTGCTATTAACAGGTTTTCAATAGAGGATCAGGATGGTAGAAACTGTCATTGTTTGCATTTTTAACTAACCCAATTATGTTTACTGTATGTAGTGAAGTAGACAAGGGCATAGTATCCGCAGGAGAAGTGGGGGACATGTCCCCTGCACTCTTTAAAATTGTGATTTTTGTCCCCCGCACTTTTCCAAGCTAAACCCATACCGAGTCCAAATAGTGGATTTTTATACATTATTCTTTACATTGTGTTACTTTGGGCTGATTGAGTGACCATCCAGCCAATCACAGGTGAGTTTCATGAGCCGAAACAACCCCTATGTAATAGACCCTCAGTCTTATCAACGCGGCTAAGTTGCTTTCAACAATGCTCACTTATCCGTGTTTTTTTTATCAGCATTGATGATGATCTAAATGAATAATCTAGAGATGAGGAACACATAAACGAGAGGTATTTATCGACATATCGTTCTTGATCAGCAGCATTATGTGAAATGCACTGAAGAAAAAAACAAGCACACATTTAAGCGCACATTATAAGCGCACGAGTCTTCACTCTTGAAAACTCATAATTATTGTAAGACTATTATAGTTGTCTTCTCCTAAAGTCATGCTCAGCAGCTCACAAACTGTAGGGAAATGATAGATTTGATTTGTTATTCTAATGCATAAAACCTTTACTAAACTCTCTTTGTAGGTCTGTAGACATACACATTTTAAAGGATTCAAATTCCACACAAGACACTCACTTGTCACCACCTTCTGGCATCACCAGAAATGATCATACCGAATCATTAAATGGATCTGAACGAATTTTGGTGAACACTCGAGCTACTTGGATACATTCAAATAGTAAATTGTGCACATGCACGATTGTCATTATTGTAACAGATTAAATCATTTTTTCAAGGACCAGCTTGTGCTCAGTCTTTTATTGTCATGTGTGAAACAGAAGCAAGTGATCCACAAGATGCCCCTTGTTTTTGCAGCTAATTTAGCTCAATTTTGCAATTAATTTGCAATACTTGAATCTTGAAAATACTGCAAATATTAAAAGTAAATAATACGTATATATTACTATACTGTAATACTTATATATAAATATATACTGTAATATATTAATACTGCACTGTAAGTATTGGGTCTGTGTGAGCCACCCACTGACAGCTGTGTCCCACCACTTTTAAAATGACTGCTACGCCCCTGGCAGTAGGCCATATATTGTAATACCTACAATTATTTAAAAAATAGCATGTGAAATCATATACAGTATGAACTAATAATGTTTTAATTAAAGAAATATTCAAATAACATTCGATTGAGCAAGTGGTGTCCAGGTGTTACCTCTGAATTTTTTTTTTGAATAATTCATTTAATTTCCAGTTTAAATAATTAATGGTAACACTTTACAATACGGTTCCATTTGTTAACATGAACCAACAATGAACAATTGTATTTTTAATAACTAACATTAAGAAAGATTAATCAGCACTGTAAAAAAATACATATTGTTCATTGTGAGTTCATGAGTGCATTAACTACTGTTGATAAAGATAACCTAAGTATAAAGTGCTATCGAATGAACCTGCACTCAGGTGTACTTGTGTTGTATTCTGCACATTTTGGCAAAATGTCCATTTCCCTCTCTATTCTGGTCAGATCCAGTTTGATTTCTTCTTTCAAGACGGTATATGGAACAGAACAATAGACTGATGAATTTATGGAAAGATTTGTTTCTTTGATGCCAGTTTAAAACTTATATTTGACTTCCAATTTTAAAGTGACTTGCAAGAAATGTTAGTGCACTCAATATTCCACAACTGGAAAAACACATTGTATTGCGATTTTTACTATTTTGAATTCATTAAGCGGCACAGCTAAAAATAATTTAAAAAAGGTTTCTTAAGTACACATTTGTATATTAGAATGATTTTTAGCTAATCGTGAGTTTTTGCTAAGTGGACTGGAGTGGTGGCTGCTAAAAATGGGGATTTGCCCTCACAGGTAAAAAAGTCATTTAAAATATCTGTAAATAGATGTTTTATTTTTTTTTTAAACATTAAAAATAATTTTTAATATGACTGTTTTTGAATGCATTTTTTATCAATTAAATTCTACATTGGTGAACTAAACCATATATTTCTATCAAAACCATACTACACTCACGTGAGGCTGAAGATGTATTACTTGTAAGGACCACTTGGTGGCAGTAGTGTTCACAAGCATCATTCTCTCATCATTTACTCACCCTCATGATAACCCTGATGTGTACGACTTTCTTTCTTCAGCAGAACACATATTAATATTTAATACACAGCTCTGCAAAATGATCAGTTTCTCTGTATTTATAGGTATGTTTGAGTAAAATGAACATTTTGATATTATTCTCTAAAGTACTGACAACATTTCTCCCAAATTCCATATACAAATATTGTCATTTAGAGCATTACAACTGGTCAAAACAACAAAAAAAAGACGCAACGATTTCAGACCTCACATAATGCAAAGAAAACAAGTTAATATAAATTTTTTAACTACACAATATTAATGTTTTAATTAGGAAGTGTTCAGAAATCAATATTTGGTGGAATAACCCTGATTTTCAATCCCCTCTCATGCATCTTGGCATGCTCTCTACCAGTCTTTCACATTGCTGTTGGGTGACTTTATGCCACTCCTGGCGCAAAAATTCAAGCAGCTCAGCTTTGTGTGATGGTTTGTGGACATCCATCTTCCTCTTGATCACATTCCAGAGGTTTTCAATGGGGTTCATGTCTGGAGATTGGGCTGGTCATGACAGGTTCTTGATCCACTGGTCCTCCACACCTTAAGTGACCTGCCTGCGTGTAATGGAGCATTGTCCTGCTGGACTATCCAATCCTCAGTGGTTGGGAACATTGTCAGAGCAGAGGGAAGCAAGTTTTCTTCCAGGATAACCTTGTAAGTGGGTTGGTTGATTCATGTGTCCTTCACAAAGATAAATCTGCCCGATTCCAGCCTTGCTGAAGCACCCCCAGATCATCACCGATCCTCCACCAAATTTCACAGTGGGTGTGAAGCTGTGGCTTGAAGGCCTCTCACGGTCTTCGTCTAACCAGGTGGAGGATTAGTGAAGATCTGGGAGTGATTCATCTACAGGAGAAATGCTTCATGCATTGTGTTGAACAGAAGAATGCACAACTGTCAGCAGATTCAAAATCTTTTCTGAACATTCTTTGTATTTATGGAGTACAGAGAGGTTTGCTTCAAGATATAAAAGGAAAATAATACTGTCATTAATTATTGGGCCAATATGAATACAGAAAGTACATATAATAAATCGAGAGTAAAGACACAGTATCACCTTCCTTTCCAAGTATATCCTCTAAATATTCTGCAATATGCATAGGCCTAATATATCGTAATTGGAGAAGAAAAGAACAACAATTAATTTATTTTACTTTTATAGACAAGTGCAATTATGGATAATGCATAATTATACTATATATATATATATATATATATATATATATATATATATATATATATATAATATACATAATAAAGGCAGAAATCCGAACTAAACTTTCTTAATTTATAGTGTGCGTTTGTTTCCTCAGTCACGTGTAATCTGAGACAGCCTCTCCTCTGTAACAGGAAGTGTCATTATAATTTATTATTCAATTATGTAATTGATGCATCAAAGTTTCAGCATAATATTGGTGCAATTTTACACCCCTTCAGAGCTGCAGCTGGGTATTCTGGGGCCTCTGACTCTATATTGCTCTATATACCCCCCAATCATTACCATCTTAACCCCTCTAGCTATGGCCCTGCACCCTTGCCTACAATTATTAAGCATAAAAAAATGCATTTGGGTGTGCAAGCTTTCATTTTGGGCAGGGGCTCGAGCCCATAGAGATACCCCCTCTGCAAGTGCAAGTATTAAACAGCAAATATAACCAATTAATTACATTTACATTTTTGCATTTGGCAGATGCTTTTTTATCCAAAGAGACTTACAGTGGACTTATTACAGGGACAATCCCCCCGGAGCAACTTGGAGTTAAGTGTCTTACTCAAGGACACAATGGTGGTGGCTGTGGGGATCAAACCAGCGACCTTCTGGTTAAAAGTTATGTGATTTAGCCCACTACGCCACCACCACTCCAGTAATTACAATACTTACTATCCCTATATATAAATGACTTCATTTTAAAAATATGTTGTAATTTAGATTTCAAAATGTAAACAAATAGCCTATTTTTAGATTAGATTAAGGTTATTATTGTGACTACTTACCCCATATAGTGTGACAACAACATATTGGGTTAATGTGTGTGAATGAACTGTTTCTTTTGTTTCTGCACAACAATGACTGAAATGTTCACTGTCTTTCTTTGAAATCAAAACTTGAAAGTTTGTATCTATACAGAAATTGACTTCAAATCTAAACCAAACCTGAGAAATGTTCATTATAGTTTTAAAAGCCCCAGGTTTCCCTAATGGGAAACTCATTTGTTTTGGTTTACTTGGTTTATTTGCTTAAAATTTTACATAAATGTGAATTTTATAGTCAGCTAAATTGTTTTTAACTTTTTAGCTGATAACTAAAGCCAAAGTTTATATTCTGAAAACAGTATTGTCATTGAATTTTAAGAATCACTGCATATTAATCGGAAAATAGCCTATATAATGTGTAAATAAATGACAGCATAACTTTATATAAAATAGAAATATTAAATATATTTGATGACATATTTAACTGGAAATTGAACAGAATATGTAATTCATTCATAACACCACTGCGGGATGTACTTCTACATGAAAACCACTAGATGGCAGTACATTACTGACACAGAGTGAACATGTGCTCTCTGCGTTTGGTTGAACATTTCTTATTTAAAGTAATCAAAAGTCACATACTGGTATGTGTCATCATTTCCATTGTGGGCTTTTAAGGCAACTTATGTTCAATCACAATCAAGAGTTTAATTAACAAATGTTTATTTTGTGCTTCAATCTGACTGTGATAATGAAGGTCGGTGTAATCCTTTGAGCATATATTTGTTCTTTAATTCATGAAATCCTGTAAATGCAGCCAATCATCGGTGACCTGCCGAAAATATATACGCCTATTTTTAAGATTTACGCATTTAAATTTCATTAAATTTCATCAAACTGAATAGTGTAATGTTTAACCAAATGTAATTCATAAACCATACAGTATATGTTGGCCTACTGTTAAAGTCAGAAGTTTACTTAGGTTGAATTCATTAAAAATATTTTTTAACCACGCCACAGATTTAATATTATTAAACTGTAGTTTAGGCAAGTTGTATAGGACATCTAATTTGTGCATGACACGAGTAACAATTGTTTACAAACAGATTATTTCACTTTTAATTGACAATATCACAATTACAGTGGATCAGAAGTTTATTTACACTAAGTTAACTGTACATTTAAGCAGCTTGGAATATTCCAGAAAATTATTGTGGCAGAGCGGAGGGCGGGTTGTGATCCTACAAACACACATGACGGACATGCCCATAAACGATCTCTCTCTCCCGCACCATCTTCCACAGTCAGCCTTTAGCCCTCTTGGAGGCTTGATTAGCCTGATAAGGGACCGGGTGCGTAGAATCACCACCCGGCCCCGCCCTCCGCCCTGCCACATTTATGTCAAGCCTTAAGACAATTAGACAATTAGCTTCTTATAGGAGGTGTACTGAATTGGAGGTGTACCTGTGGATGTATTTTAAGGCCTACCTTCAAACTCAGTACCTCTTTGCTTGACATCATGGTAAAATCAAAAGAAATCAGCCTAGACCTCAGAAAAAAAACTGTGGACCTCCACAAGTGTCACAGATCTACCGGACACTCCCAGCACTAATACTCTACAATCCCTCTCCCCTGAGTACTGATCATCTGCACCTGTCTCTCGTAACTGCATCAATCAGCTCCGCAACATAAAAGCCCAATCCTCCTTTCACTCTTCGTCTGGTCTCGACTAAGAATACAGACTTACTTACCCGCTACCGCTGGTTACTCCCTGAAGACATTCCCTCACTCTCTTTTCCTGATTCCTGGTTCCTGATTCCTGGTTCCTGATTCCTGGTTCCTGGTTCCTGGTTCCTGATTCCTGGTTCCTGATTCCTGGTTCCTGGTTCCTGATTCCTGGTTCCTGATTCCTGCTCCATCGCTCCGTTGACGATACCCCAAGTTCTTCTCTGCCTTTGTTTAGTTCTCAATAAACACTACCTCCGGGTTACCTACGAGTCTGGGTGTATGTAACAACAAGTCTGGTTCATCCTTGGCAGCAATTTCCAAATGCCTGAAGTAACCATGTTCATCTGTACAAACAATAGTACACAAGAAAAACACCATGGGACCCACAGCCATCAAACTGCTCAGGAAGAAGATGCATTCTGTCTCCTAGTGATGAACGTAGTTTGGTGCGAAAAGTGCAAATCCATCCCAGAACAACAGCAAAGGACCTTGTGAAGATGCTGGAGGAAACAGGTAGACAAGTATGTATATCCACAGTAAAACGAGTCCTATATCGACATAACCTGAAAGGCTGCTCAGCATGGAAGAAGTCACTGCTCCAAAACCACTTTAACCATACAAAAGCCAGACTACAGTTTGCATGTGCACATGGGGATAAAGTTCTTACTTTTTGGAGAAATGTCCTCTGGTCTGATGAAACACATATTGAACTGTGTGGCCATAATGACCATTGTTATGTTTGGAGGAAAAAGGGTGAGTCTTGCAAGACAAAGAACACCATCCCAGCCGTGAAGTATTGGGGTGGCAGCATCTTGTTGTGGGGGTGCTTTGCTGCAGGAGGAACTGGTGCACTTCACAAAATAGATGGCATCATGAGGAAGGAAAATTATGTGGATACATTGAAGCAATATCTCAAGACATCAGCCAGGAAGTTAAAGCTCGGTCACAAATGGGTTTTCCAAATGGATAATGACCCTAAGCATCCCTCCAAAGTTGTTGCAAAATGGCTTAAGGACAACAAAGTCAAGGTATTGGAGTGGCCATCATAAAGTCCTGAGCTCAATCCGATAGACATTTTGTGGGCAGAACTGAAAAAGTGTGTGCAATCAAGCCTACAAACCTGACTCAGTTACACCTGTTCTGTCTGGAGGAATGGGCCAAAATTCCAGCAACTTATTGTGAGAAGCTTGTGGAAGAATACCCAAAATGTTTGACCCAAGTTAAACAATTTAAAAGCAATACTACCAAATATTAACAAAGTGTATGTAAACTTCTGACCCACTGTGAATGATGAAAGCTGAAATAAATGATTCTCTCTACTATTATTCTGACATGTCATATTCTTAAAATAAAGTAATGATCCTAACTGACCTAAGACAGGGAATGTTTTCTATGATTAAATGTCAGGAATTGTGAGTTTTAATATATTTGGCTAAGGTTTATGTAAACTTCTGACTATAACTGTATCTGTATATACAACATACTGTACTGTATATTTATACTATACATTTCTAAAGATTAGGGTACTCAATTTAGTTTGATGTAATTTTGTTATGCAACTGAAATGTGTAAATCTTAAAATTGTTTTTGGAGTTTATAGTGACAGTGGTGTGTTTGTAACGAGGTTTTTGGGACAGAGGACATTTTGTTGAAATTACACAAGATAAAATTCTGATGACATTCACTGTTATCTTACTGCAGCTGTAAGTTAATAGGTGAAAAAATGAAAATGAATAAACAAACAAATGAGTGAATGAATGATAGAAAAACGTTATTCACTGTTTCAGTTATTCGTCTGATGTATTAAATCTTTAGAAAGCAATAGGATCTATCTGATATAAGTTTGGACACACTTGACCAAATTTATGTTTCTTGTGATGTTAAAATACATTTTACAGCAGTGGTGTAGTAGTGTCTGAAGAGGTGGGCATACTGTGAATTTATGAAAGACCCCCCATAAAACAAACAAAAAAAACATGCACCCGATCTGTAAAATTAATTTACATTTATATACAGTAAGAAAATGTATTGTTGAAATTATAGTCCCAAATGAACTTACAAAATGTATATAAGGGTAAGTTTCTTGCTGGCATGGTGTAGTGTACACTACTAAGAACATTGGTATGGTAACATGATGTTAAATATGTATATAAATGAATAGGTGTCATTCATGTTCCTTTTATTAGGCTACTATGAAAATTGTTAATAATTTAGTATTACACTAACTAATAAACTAATACATAATACTCAATAAACTGTTAAGCACTGTAGCTAATATAAGTGTAGTAATGTTTACGTCAGTGGCGTAGCCGAGGGTGATCCAGAATATTTGAGATTATTTGTTGACTTCAAATATACATTTATAAAATAGTTTTAGAATATGCCTAAATTCTCATTTGTGAAAGTGTGAAAGAACTGTTTGAATTAGTAAGCTCAAGATGGCGCCACAGACGGCCGCCTCGGTGTGTGTATGCGCGTTGTTTTGTTTTGTGTTTTAACTCTGTTTTTTGCGTCGGTACCGGGAGCTCTTTCACCAGAGATGAGCTCATGAACATAAGGGGTACAACTCCAGAGGACTTATTTCCTACTTTTCTTCTCCCTACACTGGAAATTTTGGACATTCTGGTCAAAGGTGCGCTCACCTTTACTCAAGCAGTGAAACGCCGAAGGAGAGGGAAACGGGCTGGTGCGCTTGTGCGTCTTCGCCAGCGAGGATTATGCACACCGTTACCGGGAATATTTCTCTCCAACGTACGTTCACTGCCCAACAAACTGGAGGAATTACAACTGCTTTTGGGGGAAAACAGGTTCTTTTCTTCATCTACTGTTTTGTGCTTCACGGAAACGTGGCTTTGTGGATTAATACCGGACTCTGCGCTGCAGCTCGCAGGCTTCCAAATTTACAGAGCGGACAGAGACACGGAACATTCCGGCAAAACTAAAGGTGGAGGAATCTGTTTTTACATCAACAGCGGTCGGTGCAACGATGTGACAGTGATCCAGCAGCACTGTTCTCCTGACCTGGAATCTTTCATCATAAACTGTAAGCCTTTTTATTCACCCCGTGAGTTTGCTTCATTCATTCTGGTCTGTGTTTACATCCCGCTGCGGGCCAACGTGCAGGCCGCACAGCGCATGCTCGCCGACCAGATACTGCGTGTGGAGTGGACCAACCCGGACTCTTTAGTGACTTCTAGACTCTCCTTGGTGACTTCAACAAAGGAAACCTCACTCATGAACTCCCTAAATTCAGACAGTTAATTAAATGCCCGACCAGAGAGGAGAACATTCTGGATCACTGTTACACCACAGTCAGGAATGCTTATCATGCCGTGCTGCACTGGGAAACTCTGAGCACGTCATGGTCCACCTGATTCCTGCGTACAGGCAGAAACTAAAGCTCTGCAAACCTATAGTGAGGACATCAAAGAAGTGGACCAGTGAGGCTGTGGAGGATCTCCAGACATGTTTTGACACCACTGACTGGGATGTGTTCAAGACTGCCACAAACAGTCTAGATGAGTACACAGAGGCTGTGACGTCATATAGGCCTATCAGCTTCTGCAAGGACTGCTGTATTCCATCACGCACCAGGGTGAGTTACAACAACGACAAACCCTGGTTTACAGCCAAACTCAGAAGGTTAAGGTTTGATAAGGAAGAGGCCTTCAGAAGTAGGGACAAAGACAGATTTAAATAGGCGAAGTACAAGCTTAGCAAGGCTGTGAAAGAGGCTAAACGACGGTACTCTGAGAAGCTCCAACACCAGCTCTCAGCCAACGACTCTGCATCTGTCTGGAAAGGGCTTAGGCAAATCACCAACTACAAGCCTAAATCCCCCCAGGCCATCAATGACCGACGCCTAGCCAACGACCTGAACGAGTTCTACTGCTGCTTTGAAAGACAAAGGGACAGTCCTGAAACCATCCCCCATGACACCTCCCAACAGCTCCAGCCACAGTGCATCACCTCCACCTCCCCCACCTCAGCAGGGGCCTGGGCACCCCCACCAATGCCCACCTTAAAGGTACCCCCCTCCACCCCAGTGACGACTCTTTCCATCCATGAAGTCAACAAACTCTTCAGGAGACAGAACCCCCGGAAAGCTGCTGGACCGGATGCTGTCTCCCCATCCAGCTTGAAGCACTGCGCTGATCAGCTGTCTCCAGTGTTCACAGACATTTTCAACACCTCACTGGAGACATGTCACGTGCCAGCAATTCTTCAACTATCATCCCTGTTCCCAAGAAGTCAAGGACCACAGGACTTAACGACTTCAGACCCATCGCCCTGACATCTGTGGTGATGAAGTCCTTTGAGCGCCTTGTGCTTTCTCAAACCGATGCAGTTTGCATACAGAGCCAACAGGTCTGTAGACGATGCAGTCAACTTGGCCCTCCACTACATCCTCCAGCACCTGGACTCCGCAGGAACCTACGCCAGGATTCTGTTTGTTGATTTCAGCTCTGCCTTTAACACCATCATCCCGGCTCTGCTCCAGGAGAAGCTCTCCCAGCTAAGTGTGCCTGACTCCACCTGCAGGTGGATCACTGACTTCCTGTCTGCAGCATGTGAGGCTGGGGAAACACGTCTCCGACTCACAGTCCATTAGCACTGGATCCCCTCAGGGCTGCGTTCTTTCTCCTCTGCTCTTCTCCCTGTACACTAACAGTTGCACCTCCAGTCACCAGTCCTTCAAGCTTCTGAAGTTTGCGGACGACACCTCCCTCATCAGACTCATCTCTGATGGTGACGAGTCCACCTACAGGTGGGAGGTCGACCACCTGGTGACTTGGTGCAACCAAAACAACCTAAAGCTCAATGCTCTAAAGACAGTGGAGATGGTTATGGACTTCAGGAAGAACTCAGCCTCACCTGCACCTGCCCCCATTACCCTCTGCGACTCCACAATTGACACTATGGAGTCTTTCCGCTTCCTGGGAACTATCATCTCCCAGGACCTCAAGTGGGAGCTGAACATCAGCGCCCTCATCAAGAAAGCACAACATAGGATGTACTTCCTGCGGCAGCTGAAGTAATTAAACTTGCCAAAGTCAATGATGTTGCACTTCTACACAGCCATCATCGAGTCCATCCTCACTTCCTCCATCACTATCTGGTACGCTGCTACTACTGCCAAGGACAAGGGCAGACTGCAGCGTGTCATCCGGTCAGCAGAGAAGGTGATTGGCTGCAATCTGCCGCTGCTCCAGGACCTGTACGACTCCAGGACCCTGAAGCATGTTGGAAAGATTGTGGCTGATCTCTCCCACCCTGGCCACAATCTCTTTGAATCACTCCCCTCTGGCAGAAGGCTGAGGTCCATCAGGACAAAAACCTCACGCCACAAGAACAGTTTCTTCCCATCCGCCACTTGCCTTATCAACAATGCCCGGTACCCACCCTGACACTCTCCACACTCCACCTCTGGCTCTACATTTCAATGCTCTTTTTGTTCTGCTCTTTTTATTTTATACTTACTTTTAATTGATACTGCATAGACATATGTATATTTATATTGCTTATATTTGTATTCTTGTTCATATATTTAGAGACTGTGGGAACGCACCTACAACACCACAACAAATTCCTTGTATGCGTAAAAAACGTACTTGGCAATAAAGCTTTTTCTGATTCTGATTCTGAATGTGCTGCCTCCCTGTTAAGGAAAATTTGCTAAAATAAAATTTGGGTGAAAACTTGGCCCATACATTTTTATTGAGGCCCACCTAAAATGAATTTCCTGGCTACGCCCTTGGTTAACTTTAACACGTGATCTTGTATTACATATATAGCCTAAATAAAAATGTATTGTTATTTGTTTTATTCGTGTACTATAATGTGCTTTTCTGTGTATAGTGAAATTGTTTTTGTTCCTACTTACTTATGATTTGATATCATGAGAAAAAGGGACCAATGACAGCAGTAAAATGCTTTTAAAAAAAAAAAACAACAGCAGAAACTAGCAGGGGTGCAATAACATGCGGTATTTTCACAGTTTAATTTGCACAAGTTAAATTTAAATGTATATACATATATTTACGTTTAGCAGGGAAATACATTTACAGTTCAAATTATGGTTACTCAAGGGATGCATCAGAAGCTGGAAATGTCCCGCCCCTTACGGTTAGCAAATATCTAATCGCGTCTGAAATGAATGTTCTGATTGGTGGATCAGCTTAGACGGTCTGTCTGTCTTGCTCCCTCTTTCTTTCAATTCAATTAAAAGGGGCTTTATTGGCATGAATGTAAACAATACAATATTGCCAAAGCTCTCTCTCTCTATCTATCTCTGTGTCTCTCTCTAGGCTAATGTATTTAAGCACAAATAATAAAAACAATAAAAAAAATAAAACAACAACATTTTGAAACACATACTATTCAATTTAACGTATAACTAGCCACGCTTGACATAAAAAAATATTTTGAGAAGTATGAACAAAAGTGGACTACCTTAGAAGTGTGTTACTTTTCCTCGTTGCCCTGGCAACAAGTTCACGCTAGCGCCGCGGAAGTGACGTACAGCCGAGTAGGCGGGGCGAGTTGTTGTTGGGACACATGACTGGGAGGCTGTCCTCCTGCATCTGTTTTGACAAGCAGAGAGAGAGAGACTCACAGAACACGAGCTTTGTCCCTGCAGATCAACGCGAGCAGCTTCTAAACTTCTGTTGTGCGGTTTGTCATCGCTGTTTTTTGCCGAACTAGTCGCTCAGGGTTCACGACACATTCAGTGTTTTTGTTTTTATTCTGCTGGTTTATGAACGAGTGCTCTAGAAGGGGTTTTATAGCTATGAGCCATGACTCCAAACAGCCACGTAACGTTTCTCCTGTCTGGAGATGATGTTGGAGTCTGATCGAGCTGTTTGGGGGGGTTGGTGATGATTATCCAGAGGGGCTTGATGTGTCTCAAGTGGCATTACATTTGAGCTGATCAGTGGCACTGATGCAATGAGGCGACTGGCATCGGACGTCTGAGATATATAGCTGGGGTTTGATTGACTAGACTAGCATACAGCAGCTTATTTGATCTAACCAGCTCAGATCAGTAATATCCGAATGGCTGTACGCCAGATCGATAGCTAACCAATGTCTAAGGGACGAGTTTTAAAGTCTCAACCAAGATCCGAGGACGGAAGACGGAGCGCAGGCGTCCTGGGAGGCATCGCCGTGTCTGTGATCAACATGAAGCCTGACAGAGGTAAAAACAAAACACCGTTTGTTTGATCAATGAAAGAGTGTGTTTGAATATCATCAGTCTGTGAGCGGATGGTGGTTGTGACGCAACAGTGCTGCGGTATGTGTTTTTGTTTCATGTTTGTGTGCGCGCGCACTGCTGATATATAGTAACGCTATTTATTTGGCTGTGAATGCATTAGTTAGGCATCGACGCTCTGAAAGGAACAAAGCGTCCTGGATCAGCTGTGTGTGTACATGTTGTGTTTGTTTTCTGTTCGCTGACATGCACACTAACCTACACTAAAGTACAGTTACTAAAGTAGAGTTACTTTACTGATGTGGGATTTACAAACATGAGTGTGTCTGTTTTGCAATGTGTTGTTGGGTTGGTGTTTGCTTTTATGTTGGTTATGGGTTTGTTTTTGTCAGTTTTAAGACAATTTTAGTTTTTTGGGGGGAGGGGTTATGTTTGTTTTGTTTGGCTACATGTTTGTTTTTTTGTTGGCAGTGGGTTTGTTTGGTTACACGTTTGTTTTGTTTGGACAGTTTTTTGTTTGTTGCTGTTGTTGACCATGGGTTTGTTGCGGGGCGGTACAGTTTCTGTTTTATTGTTAGGAATATGTTTGGTTTTTGTTGGGTAAATCATATTTGTTTTGTTTGAGTTTCATTGGATATAGGTTTGTGTATTGTTGGTATGGTTTTGTTTGGGCACTTGTTTTGTTTTGGGTATATATTGGGTGTTTAGGTGCAGGTTTGTTTTTGGCTAGTAACATGGTTATTTAGATGGGTATGGTTTTGTTTGGGCACAGGTTTGTTTTTTTGTTGGGAATATGTTTTGTTTTTTATATGTGTAAAAATGTATGTTGTTTATTTATTTTATTCTGAGTTGGATACAATCTTATCAGATAGGGCCCATTGCTTTCTGAAAATGTAATAGATCAGATGAATAACTCCGCTAACAGTGACTAGAGTTGAACTTATTTCAGCGAATAGGCATTTCATCTGGATTTGCAGGACATCACCCCCCCTCCTTTTTGTCTCTCTTTCACTAGAGGCAAAGTTAAGAAATGTAGGCTATTGCATATCATTCTCAAAGGGCACTTTCAGCACATGTGAAATGTAACGGCTTCTTTTAATAAAGCCACTGTATTTAAATGATCTCAGATCTGCCAGACCATCTGCACATAGCTGCTGTAATCTTGGTTCTCTAAGCTCTTATGTTTGGACAGGCTGGAGTTGTGTTTGCTTGTAATTTGGCCCCGTGACTGTGGTTTGCCCCTGCTGCTGCAGCAGCCAAAGCTGTCAATTTACAAAAGCCAACAAACAACCTCGGCTAGCCAATTTGTTTTAGTTGCAACACAATTTTGTCATGAAAACATATTTCTAAAACAGAGCAAATGGCCTCCATTCCTTTGGCATCTTTAAAATCAGTTGGATTTCTCTTTGTGAATTAGAGCCCTCTGGTTCGGTTTGGTTAATAGTCAGAGTTGATTGCCATTAGAAGTCTATTTTGAAGCTGATATGACATCCCGTCTGTGCTATTGTTATTTGGAACGTGCTGTTCCACAAATGGAAATTGCAGGTTGTTCACTTCCAGCGGTCTTGATTTCTTCCCACTTTACTCTAGAACTCAAAACAATGCTGCAATCTCTTTCACATCATTGGAGTGTTTCTTTTAAGAGTTCATATTTCAAGGGTTCTGTGCCAAAGACTTTGTTTTTGGCATTAGGGTGACACTCACCATAAACTCAGACATGTAACAGTATCATGTGGCTTCCTTTGGACTCTATCTGGGCTGAAAATCAATTCATTGGAGCTGACACCAATAAACGGCTCTAGTTGGACGTAGTAAACACACATATGCTTTTTTTCTTTGCTCAGCATTATTGATTTAGCACTGATCCTTGCTTGTTTTGATTAGGGATGGGACTCAATGGCCCAACAAACGTCCAATCGATTAGTGAGGTTTTCATCGACATTTTTTAGTTTGGATATTTTAGGCAGTGGTGCTTTAATTAGCTAAATAAATCTGAGCTTTAGCTGATTTGCACAGGAATAGCCTCTTGGAAATTTGCATCCGCTTTAAGGTTAGAATATATATATATATGTATATATATATATATATATATATATATATATATTCTGTTTTTCCATGTACAGTTATGGCATGGCGGTCTGATGTTACCATATAAACTACAATGAACAAAACTTACAACATATATTGAATTAAACTAATCCAATGTTAATTTGGGTATGGGTTTGTTTGTATGGGCACAGGTTTGTTTTTTGTTGGGTAGGGGATTGTTTTGGTCATGGGGGTTCGTTGTTCATGCACAAAAGTGTGTGGGGGGGGGTCATCAAACTAGATTGCACAGCCTTAAAACCTATGGCACCCCCGGGCATTCAAGGGCACCCTGGTAGTCAACTACTCAATGCAGTCTTCTACCACATCAGACCACGCCAGAGAATTCTGGTAGTTCTGTGGTTGGTTAAAATGCTAAGTTTAAAGTTTATCAATATAGTCACTGTTCCATACGGAGTACAGAAGCTTGTCCTTTGGCCTAGTTTGTTTGTGATCTGAATTTGAGAGATTTGTATTTTGGAGTTCTGAATTTCTTCTCAATCTGAAACATTGAACCTGTAATTTTTTACTAATTGCACCTCTAAAAAGTTCAAAACAAAACATCTGCTGCTTAAAAATGCAAACGTAGAAAATATGCCATAAAAGTCTTCCAGTTCGATAAATGTCACATGTCTAGAATATTTAAAGTATACACTAGATACTTTAGTCATTATTCTAGCTCCATATCTCGATACGCCTGCATTCAGTTAGATTGCGTTACACTCCATCTAGCTGTTTTCGAACGCAACTACACGTTCTGTGTAAAGAAGCGTGTCTGATTGGGATCAGGTGAACCCAAAGCTTCGTCACAAATTTTGTCATCAGCAAAGTATGTACAAATTGTCATTGTGCAGCTTAGTTTTTCTAGACATGCAGACAGTCTGCTCTCATGTGCCTGTCAATGACTGTGCCAAAGAGTGTCACAGAGCAGTTGTAGTGCGAATGCGTCTGTATAAAGTATACTTTGAGAATACAGAGTCTGGTCAAATTGTATATGTTGAGTATACTTTGGCATGCGGAAATCCATAGTATACACTAGCCTTTTGTTGACTATTCCATTAGGCAATTCATCGACAGGATGATTTTGGAAATCTATAGTTTTGCACATTTGATTTGATAGCACTTGACTGAGGAGTAATGTTGAATATCTGCATTGATTGTCATTAAAAGCACATTGTGGCTATTATGAGGGTTTAATGGCAGCTACACTAAAATGATTTAGTATTTTATGTGTAATGAAATGGGATTGTCTATGATGTCATGAGATGGAGCACTTGTAGAACCAGGAACTCTGCATTGTGAAGGCCATGTGGAAACGGGTTTCACTGAGAGATGATGTCGTATCTTGTCAGGTTTCTTGTATAACCAGTTCGAGTGGGCCTGCAGGAGTCAGCTGTGAGTGTTTGGGTTGTCGAACAGCTGTTTGTTATGACACGGTATCCCTTGGGCTGGGCGGAGCAGGGACGTGTGTGTGGTGTATACACCCTATTCAAAGGGAAATTCGGTGTGTCAATGGGTGCTAGTTTGCTCATTGTTTGCTCTGGTGTTTGTCTTAGCAGGGGTTAGATTTTCACCAATTCACAGGTCAACAACAGCCAGGTTTGAAATCATTGGTGAGAACACCAGGCATTGTTTGTAAAACTTATCGCTGCCGTTTTCAGGGTTTGCTTGAATCTAGTATGTACACAGCAATTCTAGATAAGGGAATCTCACGAAATCTCTCAGGAACATGTCCAGGTCACATTTCACCCCAAAATCAAAAGAAAGAAATTAAGGAAATACATTTTGCAGATAAATTAAGCCTATATTAAAGTTTTTTTTTTGAAGACTATTGCATTGTGATTTTATTAGGCACATCTTCCATTCTAGTTCACATTACTGTTATGCAGTGGTGTTTCTAGGAATTTTCTTTTTTTTTAAAGATGGCCACATAAGGGCCGAAATGTGCAGAGAAGAGTCAAATTAATTCTGGTAAATGTATGGGAAAGAAACTGGCAGATATGGTTGCCAGAAATTTACCATAATAAAACACAATGTCCACATTTCAGGCCAGACTTATCTCACAGTGAAATTTGAAACAGTAGATTGATTTTTTTATAGCTAAATTCACCCTTACCATAATGCAAAACACTCCCTCTAGTGGTTAAAGCGGTAAATGTTGTTGGGCGTATGTGCACGTGTGAGCTCCATATTCAGGTTGTAATGTCCACAGAGGGGCGATAAATGCAAGTTGTGAAGCGAGTTGTTTTCATTTGTACAGGCTGTAATACAGTGAAGAGGAATGCATGTTTTAAAAACTGAACCCCCACACCTAAACCTAACCATCAGTGGAGTAAAAATGTTAGAGGGGAAAATGCAACCTCTTAATCGCACTCGTCACTGATTATGTGAATAAGATTGCTTCTTGGTTTCAACGTGTGATCCGAACCCAGGTCTTCCATGGTACTAATGGTCATGCCAATGGACGGTAAAGGCACTTAAGCTGATGCAAAAAGTTCTTATAGGAGATGTGCTTGTCGATGAGTCGTACTAATGTGATCCTAGGATACTGAAACTCTCGGAAACAACATGCCGACTTCGTGTTCAATCATGTTTTTCCGGCATCACAGGATGTCATTTTAGTTTTGTATGTGTTTTATAGTTCAGTATTGTATACATCATTAAATTATAGTATGTTGATACCAGCCTACTGGGACTAGAAAAATCTGCTTTGCACTTCTAAATGTAGTTAACCACCATAGTTACACAGGTGGTAAAACAACAAGGCCTCAGAGGAGCAATGGTGGTGGCGTAGTGGACTAATGTACATAACCAGTTATCAGAAGGTTGCCGGTTCGAACCTCACAGCCACCACCATTGTGTCCTTGAGCAAGGCACTTAACTCCAGGTTGCCTGTAATTGTCCCTGTAATAAGTGCACTGTAAGTCGCTTTGGATAAAAGCGTCTGCCAAATGCATAAATGTAAATATATATATATATATATATATATATATATATATATATATATATATATAATATACAAATAAAAAATGTAATATGTTTCTCTGAGCCATTGCTGTATATAAAGGGTTTAAACAGATGTCCTCCATAGCATCAGTGGAGTGTGGAAACAGTCAGACTTACGTAATCTGCCTCTCACATGACCATTTGCCCTTTCGGGTGGGGGGGGCATGACATTAGTTCCTGTTTGTCTGTGATCTTTCATGACTGCCACTGTGACTTAGTGCTGGAAGCAGAGCTGCGATCAGTTCAGATCACTCTCACCGCATGGTGAAGGGCAGGTTCAGGACGGGTGAAACTGTTCCTAGACCTGCACAGAACTGCACACACGTAGACCCAGCTTGAAGAGAGGAGACCATCTGGACCTGTAGCTTTTCTCTCTGTCGGTGTAATCACTCGCTCTGGGGGTTTTCTATTATTGGTGCGTGTATATGCTGTATACCTAACACAATTCGACCACACCTGAACACCTCCACTGCTCTATTATAACTCTAGCAGGACATGGCAGTAGAGCTGCTATGCAAATTTAATGACTGCCATTTCATTTGCAATTTGCAATGGCATCTTGTCTTGTGTTTTGCGTTCCATCATCAATTACAAAGCTTTTTCGTTGCTGTCCTTTTTGCGGACACATGAAACATTGTGCTCCCTATAGCATGGTCGAGTAACTGGATGGTACATCATATAATTTATCCTCTGATTTCCAACCTGCACTGCTTTTTAATTAGGACTGGTTATTGATACAAAGTTTTCTATTCGATTTCAATTCCGATTCATTTGGGCAAATTTCAGTTATCATGTCCATTTAGCTTACGTGTAAAAGAAGTTCTAATCAAATGTTAATTATACAGGGGACCTTCTAACTTGGTATATTAGGAAAATATTAATTCATATTAATAAATAAAATGTATTTATTAATATTAACACATTTAATTTATTTTATTTTATCTTTAGGAAACATACCATAGGACTTGACCAATTGTCTTTATCTTACATCAGTCTGGCAAAACCATGGATATGTTCGAAATACCATGCTAACATACAAAGCGCACTATTTCTGCAGTAAATAGTATGTATACCATGCACAGTCAACTTGATCACACGGGAAGTCGACATGGAGCTTCGAAATATCCATGTGCTCTGAAATCAACCCCACACTGCCGAATTACTGACAAGCGCCATTCCCCATTACATACGTTTTCATCCATTCAACCAAAATCACATTTGACGTTTGTGGCACTTTAAGCACATTGCTCGAACAACCTCAGAGAAGCAGGTTTTGGTTCCGCGGGAACCAGTAGGATGTAGTTACGCTGCATTTTTGCACTAAAATGTATTTAAAACTCTACTGATAGTTAGGTTTAGGGTTGGGGTTGAGGTTTGGGTTAGGTACTAGGGTTAATAACGTATGCATTATTGGTGACTGTATTACATTGATCATTTTTAACTAAAAACAACATACTTTTGGCGCCATTCTGTGGCCATTTCCCCATGAAACTGAGATGGGTATAGCTGCAGGCATTGCTCCAAAAGGGTACAGGGGCTCCAAACCGCTATTAAAGAAATATGGAGCCCTAACCTTAACCATGAGTGGAAGAGACTTTTGGAGTTGCCGCAACCCCCTTTTGGAGTAACACTGCCCCCTTTTGGAGTACCCCGACGGACTTCAGCAGCAAAACGTTTGACCAAAAGTAATATTATGTTTCTTGTTACTGCAAACTAGCATTTCGAGGGTGTCAAAGCTGAAACCTATGGACTCCAATTTCGATTTGATCTTCAAAATCTATCAACCTCAATATCAAGGCAAAAATCTGTTGTTGTATTTTAAAAGCTGTGCAGATAATTAGTTTCATGTAAATTTTGCAGCTCAGTGAGTGTGCTTTGGTAAACATCATTGGTTCACGATAAGATTTTCCACCGTCTGCTGCATCTCTGCTGCTCTTTTTTTAAATAAGCTAGCATGAAGAAGAACAGCAGATGGGGTGGGGAGTACAACTCTTAAAGCATACTTGGAGAAAGTCTGAATTTATCTCTGCTACATCTTGAAATTCATCTTTGATGAGCTCTTGTGAGTTTAAAACATCTCCTCAGATCCTCCCACACTGTATTAGATAATAAGACACTCGTGATTTAGTACGGTAAGATATTAATTACGTCTCTAAGCACAGTGCCTCTTTGGACAGCTAAAGTAGCTGCAAGTCCTGTGCCAAGCTCAATCAATCAAGACTTGATTTAATCCCAGCTCTTGTAGCCTGAGTCAGTTTTTCCCTCATGGGACAGGAATTCTAGGACACATGTTCGGTGGATATATAGGTTGTCTTGACACAACGGCAAGGACACATTTATGCAAAGGAAAGTTGTGTAATAGTCTACAACATATCTGTTTTTCACATTTGATTTCTGTGATGACACAATTAGTGACCCATATAAGTGTACATTACACCGCTGTCTGTCTACAGCAACAATCTATTCCTATGAGGGAACATTGAAATATGATATGAAGACCAGTACTCTTTTATCACAGAAAAAAGTATTTATCTTTTCAGAGGAATCGTTCATCATGATGTGTCCACTCTGTATTTACTGCAGAAACAGAAATGCCTTTTCAGACTTAACTAGTAAAAACTACCATAGTGTTACCTTGGAGAACCATGACAATAAAATAGTGCATAATTATGGTAATTATTCAGTACTATAGCATATATCACAGTACTATGGTATTACCAACTGACACCAAAAATTTACATTAAAATTACACTTAAAAACACATTAATTTTGCTATGTTTATGGCTTTTATCAAAGCAGAAACTTTTTTTTTTCTCCATGGAAAATTAATACTTAACCTACAAAACTCTTAACTCACGAAACCTATCAGGAAAATGTCCTGGTCATATTTAACCACAAATCAATTCAAAACAAATCAATTTTATTTATTTTTTTTATATAAATATAATAAAGCCTACATTTAGGACTTAAATATTTTTTTTGCATTGTGGCAGTATTTCCAGACACTGAAGCACATATTACCCCCAACTCTCATTACCGCAACATGTCCAGACATTTTAACTTTACTGTTCCTTTTGTTTTCAATGATGATTCTAATTACTGTAAGTCATATATTTTTCATCGTATCTGCAAAAATGAAAGGCAATACCAAGGGAGTACTACTATGATGTAGAAATATATCTGACAAATAGTAATGTCCTTTTTCACATTGCTGTAATGAGAATATCATAATGATCGTCCTTTTTGTGTTACGATAATGAGAATTTGGGTGTCACAATGTTAAGTCTCAATCAAACAGATGCAAAATATAATTTATTTTGTGTTTCTTTTGATTTTGGAGGAAAATAGCACCAAGACTTATTTTGTTTGGGATGCACCTATATGGACATTTTGGCCGATACTGAAAAATTCATTTTATTTGGAAGCCGATAACCGATATATTTGCCTATAAATCTATAGTTTCTGTACCTGCCAAAATGCTCACCTTAATAAGCCATGTAAAGAGCACTTCAACTAAATAAAATCAAGCATGTACATTGGATAACTGCTTTTATTTTGGGGCGGCTGTGGCTCAGTTGGTAGAGCGGGTCAGCCACTAATCGCTGGATTGGTGGTTCAAATCCCGGACCACATGACTCCACATGCCAAAGTGTCCTTGGGCAAGACACTGAACCCCTGAACCATTTTCCAAATTTGGCCTACATTTGAACCAGTGAAATAAATAAATCTTACGTTCCTTCGGCTAACGTACTTTTTTATACACTATCTAAAATTATATTGACTCAATTCAAACCTGTCAAATGATCACATCGAGGAATGCAAATGAGTCTCAGACTCATTGTAAACATGGACAACATGGCTTTACATACTTAAATAATACAGAAACAAATGTTATTTTATTTATTAAAAAATAAATAAAATGTTTACTCGTAACCAGAATGATCTTGTAAAGCAAAGACTGCCGGGTGCTGACGTGTTGCGTCATGCGGAAGGCACCAATCAAGATCCTCATGGTGAGTAGCGTGTGCCTGCAATGGTTCAAATGGAGGGATTCAGCCAAAATTGTTTGGCTTTAATAAATCAGCTGAATTTCCTTATTTGACCAATAATGATAAATGTAAAAATGCACATTTATCGGCCAATACCGATATGGCTGCCGATATATCGTGCATCCCTAATTTTCTTTGACAGATTTCGTGAGAATTCCCCCTCTAGTACCGCATTCTTTGGAATACGCTGACATTAGGAAACGTAAAAGAGTTTTCAATTAAAAATGTGTTGGTGCGAATAGTGGCCTATGTCTTACGAAGCTATGCAATAGCTTTTTGTGAGGAACAGACTGACATTTTAATCGTTATTTACTGAAAATCTTCCACTGTATCTTATTTATCACATAAGCATATTTAAACTTGTTTCGGGTTTGTCGTCAACGCAGCTGAACGCTTTTGCTTCTCGCCTGTCTTGTAACCAATCGCAATGCGCCAGCTTGGATTATGCATTCCGTGGAAAAAGAAAGGCATACAGATTTAGGATATAGGGTGAGTAAATGACAGAATGTTTATTTTTGGGTGAACTATACCTTTAAATAAACCTGTCAGACAGCTAATTATCTTTTCGTGCATGTGCTCAGGTCTGTGCTAGTATGTGCCCCTCTCTCCTGATCCTTTGTCCTTTTGGGACTTTTTCCACAAAAGCTCAGAGCACATAGGACCAGCTTCTAAAACCTCTATAAAACCACAGTGGAACAAAGGCAGAGATTGAGCGCTGTTTATTTCTGTCCTGGAAGCTTATGTTGAGGTTTAGGTGGTAAAACTAAACCTCTAAACCCGCCCTGTCACTGGAAACATGGTGTGACTCCTTAGAATGGTGGTTATGGAAGCTTTCCACTCAGGTCTGGTTCACACTGATGTTTGATGATGTCTTGGGTATCTTTTAGCATGTTTTCTCCCAGACTGTGTGCCTGAGGGCACATCTGTCCCTTCTGCTTCAAATTACCAGTAAATTACCATCCTTTGATAATCAGTACTGACAAAACACTGTAAAAGCAGATCTGCACGGCTCTTTTCACAGTCATATGTTGACATGTCTTCTGTTGCTATTGACAACAGGGATCAATTGCACTGGTGGCCTGGTTTGTGCGCATCTCAAATACTCTCTGTCACACATACACGCACTGCAATCAGCTGATCGTGTACTGTGGAAAATGTGAACACACACTCTTGTGTGGTGATAGGTCACTAATGTTATGGCAGGACATTTTAGCACAAAGCAGCAATATGGAGGTATTTTACTTTCTCTGAGTGTTGGGTTTAGGGGATAGGGGATAGAAAATGAGATGTCCTCACTTATATAGTGAAGTTTGTGTGTGTGTGTGTGTGTGTGTGTGTGTGTGTGTGTGTGTGTGTGTGTACGTGTGTGTGTGCGCAAGCAGCAGAGTTCAGACAGGTGGCTGATGGCAGTTGGAGGTTTGAGTTCAGGCAGTTGGCTCTTTTGTTGAGCTCAGACTGATTTGGGGCATGTTGGACCTTAAGACTCAATTGCCTCCAGGTTTTCTCCTGTGTTGTGGTGTCTCTACTGAAGGCTTAACCCTCCTCTCTTGCTGGTTTTGCTGGGGCTGTTTGGAGGGGTCTTTGATGAGGAACATTTGATAGAATCTTCAGCAGTCATTTGAAGCTTTCTCATATATGTTTTTAATATGTATAATTAATATTCATATATGTATAAAACTTATACACTCCCTTGAGGTGGATATTTTTTTTTATTTGATTAGAAGAAATGCACATATGATGGAAACACATTTACCAAATAAACTCCTATTGAATTTAACAGGAAAACAAGATGTGCATCAAAAAAATCATTTGACTGAATAATTAAGTCATAACTGGACAAGCCAGCGGACCAGTCATCACAGCTGAATTGTTGCCCTGGTCATTCTGAAATGATTAAAAAAAAATCCAAAGCCTGCATAGAGTTTACACAAACTTGCTCTTTTGTTTCCGAAGAGCAGGTTTATTGATACTTTTAAAGAATATCTTATAGATCCACACCACAAAGTCATGATGGAGGACCGCACACACATGTATAGCGCTCCCAGAACTGTGACGCGAAGTCATTTCCAGTCAAGAAATGAGTCATTAAAGTGTTTTGTTTGCACCTCCTAAACTGCGATTATTTATTAATAAAAGTCACAGTTGCTACAATTTCCCCAGAAATTGTTCTTTTGAACGCAAGGGATGGAAACGCAGCTTTATCCGCACATTGATTTTGTGATATTCCGATTTTTTGGCATTAATTAAATTCACTGCTTGGATGGAAACGTAGCTACTGCTTGTGTCTGATTCGCTGTTTGTTCAGAGGTGTTCAGCGCAAGCCTGTCTTGTGGGACACACGCATGTAAAGAGTTTTCACTATTTTTTATTTTTTTTTTCTGTTTCTTCTGAAAAATGTTTGCAAGAATAATGTTGTCTGTGACAATTCTGCAAATTATCTCAGATCATCTCAGGAGGTGCTGTGAGTTTAGTTCACTTTATTTCCACACGGTTAGCATGTGTTTTGAACGAAACTCTGCAGGTTCTGTAATGTATATCTTTGTATTAAAGAAACAAAGACGAAAGTGAATAAGTCATGAATACAAACATTGTCATTGCTAACAACAACTTAGCAATGACCTGGCAAACACCCTAACAACCAAATAGCAATGCCCTGACAACCACTCACAACACCCTAACAACCACATAGCAACACCCACAATACCCTTGCAACCACGTGACAATCACTCACAACACCCTGGGAACCACCCACAACACTAGCAACTAAATAACAAGGCCCTGGCAACCACCTTCAACACCCTAGCAATGCCATGGCAACCATCCACAACACCTTAGCAACCACATAGAAACACCCTTGCAAACACCCACAACATCCTAACAGCCAAATTGCAATGCCCTGGCAACTACTCACAACACCCTAATGACCACATAGCAACACCCACAATACCCTAGCAACCACATGACAATCACTCAAAACACCCTGGGAACCACCCACAACACCTTAGCAACCACATAACAAGACCCTGGCAACTACCTACAACACCCTAGCAATGCCCTGGCAACCATCCACAACACCTTAGCAACCACATAGAAACACCCTAACATTTTGGTGGTACGTTTTGCTAGGGAAATCACCACTCACATTTTCTTCAGAAAGTGTGAAAATCGAATGTTGTCTCGAGGTGTAATTTGGGATTAGGTTAGGTAACTCAGCAACTGAATTCAACACAGTTCTAACATTGTATCACTCCCTGAACATGTATTAGTTTCACAAACATGTCTGTGTCATTCTCTTCAAATACTCTTTGTCTCAACCACAGCCTTTCTGTGTGTCTTTGTCTGGGTTTTGTTGTCTGGGAGTGTGTATTGTTGATTTGATCCTGTTGCATAACCAGTAGCACCATGAAAAACATCATTTATTGCAATATCTCACATAAACCCTCACACTGGAGCTCTGTTCCATAACCTATTGAGCTGCCTGTGTAGATAGCATTTTAAGGCATCATAGCCATAGAGTCCCGTGATGAGGTTCCATTTTAGTTAGGATGCTGCCTTAGAAGGCAGCTCACTAGGTTTTGGAACAGATTGTTTCTCACCTCATGTTTTTACTCTGTCCCTCATTCTGTTTGACATGATGGGGTCAAGCATCCACTCCAACTCTGAACGAACGAACAAGTCCTCATGAAAGCGGTCTGAACAGACCACAATCAACCTAACCTACTCAAGGTCAATCTCTGGATGCAGATGAAAGCAGTGTAATATAATCAAGAATTAACATGTAGTCAGATGGCATTGCACAAATGTTGCAGAACACATGTTGTGGTCTAATGTTGTTTTTCACACTCAGCATTGAGCTTTTCTGGCTTTGAGACAGATACAGCCCTACAGATACATGTAGCCATACGTGTGTATACTGTACATGCTCTTAATGGAGTAGTTCATCCAAAAATGAAAATAAAAAGATGTTTAGCAGAATGTTCACACTTGTTTTTCATACAGTGAAAGCATACAGTGGCAAGGGCCTGTTGAGCTTCTAAAAGCATACATTTCCAACGCTATATTTCAAGTGTTCTGAAGCCACACATTTTTTATTCAGAGGAACAGGACAAAATTGAAGTCATTATTCACTGAAAATCATTCCTTCCTTTGTAGTCTGAAACCTCATTCAATTTTGTGGATTTTCAAAGTTGCCATGTGAAGATGCGGCCGGTGTGATGTCAGCGAGAACAGACATGATTCGTTCTCATAACCGATTGCATCATGCCATGTTTGCAAATGCTGAAGCGCAGATGAGATTTGAGAGCTGCAGTGGAGGGGGAGATTTTCAGTGAATATCGTCTTTTGGATCTAATTTCTGTCTGTTACTCACACAAAGCTATTGTATGACTCCAGAAATTTGGAATTAGGGCTGCACAATTTGGACAAATTTGACTGCAATTATTTTGTCAAATATTGCAATTGTGAGTTTGAACTGCAATATGTAAACATTTAAGTTTTCATATTGTTGCTTAGATATCAAGGCTAAAAGAAAAAAATGGTGTGAAATCACATTAAAACTGCAGCTCTCATGTTGTGTAAAAACTGCATACTAGTAATAATTTATTTTGTCTTCTACTGTAAATAAATCATGTTTTGCCCACCCTATGCAGCCAATTAAAAGTCACTCTTAATAGGGTGTAACCCGCACACACACACACACACACACACACACACACAAGTAGAGACAGTCACAATGATGAAAAACTGCTTTATTGAGAATAAAGCAGTGAAGGCAAAGGTACAATCAGGGTTAATCCAGAGAGAATCGTCGAGGGAAGCGTAGGGTCAAAAGCCGGGGTAATCTGAATAACAATAACAAGTGGGAACGAAGACAGGGGAACGAGTTGGCAAGCTAAGAGGTGACGAGTAGGGGCAAAACTAGACGGGACTAGCAGGGGCAAAACTAGACGGGACTAGCGGGGCAAAGGTACGGGAACCTAAACACACAATAACCAACACCCGTGAAACGGAAGTACTGGGTATTTATAGGGGAAGGTGCAGGTGTAACGAATGACAGGTGATGAGACGAGTGCAGGTGAAACTAATGTGTGGGGATGGGAAGCGCGTGAGTGCAGGTGGTCATAATGTTCAGGCTGAGCGCGTGAGTGCAAGTGGGTCAGAGGGGAGAGAGTTCTGGCGAGAGCTCGTAATAGCAGAACGAGCGTGTGAGCTCGCGAGGGAGGAAACAGAGCGTACGAGCTCAAGGGGGCGGAGCGAGGAAGCGGGAGCGGAGTGTATGTGTGCATGCACGAGGAAGCGGAGATGGGGCAGAGGAAAGGGGTTCGTGACAGTACTCCCCCCTCTGAATAGGACGGCTTCTGATGGCCGCGCTCGGCTGCGAGGAGCGCGAGGGGACAGAACGAGCGTGTGAGCTCGGGGGGACAGAACGAGCATGTGAGCTCGGGGGGACAGAACGAGCGTGTGAGCTCGGGGGGACAGAACGAGCGTGTGAGCTCGAGGGGACAGAACGAGCGTGTGAGCACGCGGGGATGCAGAACGAGCGTGTGAGCTCGCGGGGATGCAGAACGAGCGTGTGAGCTCGCGGGGTGCAGAACGAGCGTGTGAGCTCGCGGGGTGCAGAACGAGCGTGTGAGCTCGCGGGGTGCAGAACGAGCGTGTGAGCTCGAGGGAACAGAACGAGCGTGTTAGCTCGAGGGAGCAGAAAACCCACAAAACACACAAACAATATGAGGGCAGTCCAAGGGGGATAGAAGGTACAAAAGGGAAATAAAACAGTCCATGGGGGTCAATGGGCAGTTCAAGGCAAGGTCAGGAGGAACATAGTGGACAGGCGGGTGGTCGGGAGGTCTAGGGGGCAACCATAGGGCAGAGACTGGGTCAGGAGGTCTGGAAGGCGACTGGAGGACAGGGACTGGGTCCGGGGGTCGGGAAGGTGACCACCGGACAGGAATAGGGTCCGGAGGCCAGGGAAGAGGCCACAGGACAGGTAGAGGGTCAGAAAGTCCGGGCTGAGCCGTGAAAGGCGGAGCCATCAGAGGTGGCACCGTAGGTGGCTCTGGAGGTGGGGTCCTGGAAGGCTCCGGAGGTGGAGCCGACGGAGGATTTAGGGGCGAAGGCCTGGAAGGCTCTGGAGGTGGAGCCGAAGGAGGCTTTAGGGGTGAAGGCCTGGAAGGCTCTGGAAGTGGAGCCGAAGGAGGCTTTAGGGGCGAAGGCCTGGAAGGCTCTGGAGGTGGAGCCAAGGGGGGCTTTAGGGGCGAAGGCCTGGAAGGCTCAGGAAGTGGAGCCCATGGAGGTGGCGCCGTAGGAGGCTCCAGAGGTGAAGCCCTGGAAGGCTCTGGAGGCAGAGCCAAGGGAGGTGACGCCGTGGGAGGTGGCGCCGTAGAAGGCTCCAGGAGTGAAGCCCTGGTAGGCTCTGGAGGCAGAGCCATAGGAGGTGGCGCCGTAGGAGGCTCCAGAGGTGAAGCCCTGGAAGGCTCTGGAGGTGAATCTCTAGAAGGCTCTGGAGTCTTAGGGAGCAGAGCCGTAGGAGGCTCGGGTGGCGGAGCCGTGGAAGGCTCGAGAGGCGGAGCCCTAGGAAGCTCTGGAGTCTTTGGGAGCAGAGCCATGAGAGGCTCGGGAGGTGGAGCCGTAGGAGGCTCTGGAGGGGGAGCCGTAGGAGGCTCGGGAGGCAGAGCCATAGGAGCCTCTAGTGGCCGAGCCCTGGAAGGCTCGAGAGGCTTGAGGGGGGGAGCCATGAAAGACTCAAGAGACGGAGCCCTGAGAGGCTTGAGAGGAGGAGGAGCCCTGAAAGACTCGAGAGGGGGAGCCCTGAGAGGCTTGAGAGGAGGAGGAGCCCTGAGAGGCGGAGGAGCCCTGAGAGACTCGAGAGGCGAAGCCGTAAGAGGCTTGAGGGGTGGAGCCATGAAAGACTCGAGGGATGGAGCCCTGAAAGACTCGAGAGGTGAAGCCGTGAGAGGCTTGAGAGGTGGAGCCATGAAAGACTCGAGGGATGGAGCCCTGAAAGACTCGAAAGGCGAAGCCGTGAGAGGCTTGAGGGGTGGAGCCATGAAAGACTCGAGGGATGGAGCCCTGAAAGACTCGAGAGGCGAAGCCGTGAGAGGCTTGAGGGGTGGAGCCGTGAAAGACTTGAGGGATGGAGCCCTGAGAGACTCGAGGGGTAGAGCTCTGGGAGGCTCGTGAGGAGGAGCAGAGGCCAGCAGAGTCGTGGAAGACTCTGAGGGCGGAGCAGAGGTCTGCAGAGCCGTGGGAGACTCTGGGGGCAGAGCAGAACCCGGCAGAGCCGTGGGAGACTCTGGGGGCGGAGCAGAACCCGGCAGAGCCGTGGGAGACTCTGGGGGCGGAGCAGAACCCGGCAGAGCCGTGGGAGACTCTGGGGGAACCTCTGCGGTCTTGAGCACAAGACGAGACTGGGGAGAAGGGGCCCTCTTCCTTCTCTGACATCTTCGGCCAACAGGGGATGTGGCCATGGGGACGGTCGAGGCTACAGGCGCTGGTTCTGGGGCGGTCGAGGCTACAGGCACTGGCTCGCTGACCGTGGCAGGCATGGGCGCTGGCTCGTTGGCCGTGGCGGGCAGGGGCGCTGGCTCGTTGGCCGTGGCGGGCATGGGCGCTGGCTCGTTGCCCGTGGCAGGCATGGGCGCTGGCTCGTTGCCCGTGGCAGGCATGGGCGCTGGCTCGTTGGCCGTGGCAGGCATGGAGGCTGGGGCCGTGACAGGCCTCGGGATTGGGGCCGTGTCAGGCTTCAAGACGGGGGCCGTGTAAGGCTTCAAGACGGGGGTCTTGGTGTGGAGCGCTGGTTCAGTGTCTGCCTCCCCCACAGTGAACGAGGAACCAGAGTACAGTAGGGCGAGGTCAATAAACTGAACCAGGTTAAGGGGGCAGCGACCACCAGGCATTAATGATGAGGTTGGCTCATTCAGTCCACATTGAAAAATGTCTTTCAGAGCCACCTCATCAAAATTCACCTGGTCAGCCAGGGCACAAAAATCAAAAATAAAAACCTCCAAGGGTTGACTCCCCTGACGCAACCCCAAGAGTCGGGCCGCTGGCTCCATAATGTCAAGGGCGGGGTTATGCGTTACACAACCGCTGCCTTGCATAGGAAACCCTAGGTTAGCGCCCGAAGAGTGCACGGCGCTCAGAAATGCACTGGATGCATAAACGGGCTCGGGGGCAGACACAGGTGAAACAGGGTGACATAAATCAGAAATTGTGCATACCTGCTGCCCCCGGGCCGTGAGCGCGTGGTCCTCTCTCCACACTGTAGCTCCGCGCGCCGAATGAGATGTGCTTCTCCGCTCTAGAGAGCTGCGCGAATCCTTAGCGTGAAACATTGTGACTGTCTGCGGTGAGGTTGGTTATTCTGTAACCCGACACACACACACACAAGTAGAGACAGTCACAATGATGAAAAACTGCTTTATTGAGAATAAAGCAGTGAAGGCAAAGGTACAATCAGGGTTAATCCAGAGAGAATCGTCGAGGGAAGCGTAGGGTCAAAAGCCGGGGTAATCTGAATAACAATAACAAGTGGGAACGAAGACAGGGGAACGAGTTGGCAAGCTAAGAGGTGACGAGTAGGGGCAAAACTAGACGGGACTAGCAGGGGCAAAACTAGACGGGACTAGCGGGGCAAAGGTACGGGAACCTAAACACACAATAACCAACACCCGTGAAACGGAAGTGCTGGGTATTTATAGGGGAAGGTGCAGGTGTAACGAATGACAGGTGATGAGACGAGTGCAGGTGAAACTAATGTGTGGGGATGGGAAGCGTGTGAGTGCAGGTGGTCATAATGTTCAGGCTGAGCGCGTGAGTGCAAGTGGGTCAGAGGGGGGAGAGAGTTTACGAGCGAGAGCTCGTAATAGCAGAACGAGCGTGTGAGCTCGCGAGGGAGGAAACAGAGCGTACGAGCTCAAGGGGGCGGAGCGAGGAAGCGGGAGCGGAGTGTATGTGTGCGTGCACGAGGAAGCGGAGATGGGGCAGAGGAAAGGGGTTCGTGACATAGGGTGTTCACACTTGAGTCCTCTTTAATAGAACATAAATATTTATTATAAATAAATGTTTACAAACTAGAATATTTATAAAGTATAATTATTATAATTTATTTTAATTATTATTATTATATTGAATATTCAAATTGTATTTTAAAAAATTATATATTTTTTATAAAAAGTAATTTTTTTGGAGGCCAGTCAACTCCGAAATTATAATTTTTTACAGCTACTATGACTACTATTACTAAAGCTGTGATCACGATTTGTTTTGCTTCACGACTCTCTCGTGATTCTGAAGAAAAATGCTTATTTCAGTGATTTACAAAGCCTGTACATAAGAGTATTATACAAAGTAACATATAATTTACTAAAGGTTTTGACAAAATGTTCTCTGCTTCAATATGCAAAAATGAAATGAAGTTGTAAATCGAATATATACATTTTACATTTTCTAAATCCACAAGAGGGTGCAAGGAATACATTAAAAACCAAACAGCACCTTGTGATTAATGCAAAAAACTGCATAATACAAAAAAAAACAATTTAACCTGTTTCTCACATGCTAAGTATAAAACAAAACGAGCAGAAAAAAGCTTCATTAACTGTTCTATTTAAACTTGGTATTGCACTTGTAAGCAAATATGCAATAAAACACTGTAATTTTACAAACGATTTATTTTTATTAATATAAATGAAAACAATGAGGTCTTTCAGTGTTTCTATTGTAAAACTTACTTCAAGCTTGTAAAGGAATTATTCAAGAGCCAGTAATTAATTATAGAACAGAGTAAACAGTGCGTTAAGTTTTTCAACAACAGTAGCAATTAAACATTTAAAAAGTTATAATATAAAAACATTAGAAAAGGTAATTTAATGCAAATGAAAGTATTTAAATATTTGACACTCTTTACTGTGTGATTATTAGATCTACATTAATACTGATTTTGCCTATATTAGATAGCATGCAGCTTATATACATTTAGACATTTGCACTTGTGTATATTATTGAGTGACAATAAAGGCATTTGAAATCAAACATTTTGAAGAATTTGTCCTTTTTGCTTATACATTATTGGCTGTGTTTGCTTTAATATCTCATCAAGACAGTGCAGATTTAATCCAGTTTGTTTACACTTAAAATCAGTGCAGAGTCTCATTGCGTTCATCACAAGACACAAGCACACGGGCAGATGCATGCATGTGTGCGTTGGAATGCAGCTGGCGGTAGCAAATTTTGTCAGATCTTGTTAATGCTGGTATTTATGTATCATCGGTGGCTATTTAAATATTGAACTGAACAGAGATTATGTCACACTCCTAGCTAATCGTGGCTGCACTCTTTACAATTTGTAAAGCACTGTGCTGGATTTATTCATTTTTCTAAATACCGCTAATTGTTAGTGCCTAATTGTTTGCAGTGCCATTTCGTACACATTTATGTATATCAGCAATATTATGGTGTCAAAATAAAAGTTCCTCAAGAAATAATTGGAATATAGTGCACAAGTCATATCCTGGAGGCTGGGGGGAGGAGCAATGCGTGAGTCGTCAATTAAAAAAAAAAATATATATATATATATATATATATATATATATATATATATATATATATTGAAAAGGGGTCCCTGAAAATACTGAGGTCATGTGACTTGTGTATAAAGTCTAGAATCAACTCACAATCTTCAATCTAAAAGTAAAAAGGCATCATGTTTTGAGAAGGCAGCTGAGCTCGAGGCAAAAGCTCCTGTCTTTTCAATGTTATTTTTATGATTTCTACAAGCTATATATAAATATGAAAATAAAAAAAAAATGTTTGTCATGTAAATGTATTATATGGGCCCTACAGTAATGTGTTGAAAAATAGCAGTGAATTAATTTTCAGAGGTACCTTTAAATGCTTGCCTTTTTAGGGTTAATGGAGCTTTTTTGCCCTTATTGGAGCTTTACAGTTTGGAAATCAGCAGCGTGAACATTCTGCAAAACATCTCCTTTTTTTCTTTCACAGCAGAGAGAAACTTTGCTTAACTATTCCTGCAATTTATTATTATTTTTAAGCTATCCTCTGTCCCATCACTGAGTTGAAGTCTCCCGTTTCTCCTTTGTCTACTGGCGGTTCCCTGATCCACAAAATTGTTCAGTTCTGTAAATGGAATAGTGTGTCCTTCATAGCTCTTTATGTAACATCCCTAACGACTGTTTGCGAACATGATTAAAAGCTCAGGCTAAATGGCTATGTTAGAGAACAAATTGTTTTCAGCTCACTTCAAGTATACAAGAAATCTTTACTTGTTTGTAGTCTAGTGTGCTGATGTGTTTGTGAGTTTCTTGATATTTTTCATGGTTCCCTCAAGCCCACACCCAAGAGTTTAACATATGTGTGTAAAGTGTACGTTGACAAGCCATTGGGTTAAAATCATACACAAAGCCTCAGCAACTACCTAAAACAGAGACACTCTCTGGCAGACAGACAGGAAAACGTATTCACGGCTTGGCAGGAAGCCACCATCCAATCACAGCACAGGGCTTGTTGCTATGTGAATTTGGAGTCTACCCCCACTGAACTCTGGCAGGAAAGTTTGCTGTGGTAAAACTAAGGGGGGAAAGGTTCCTTATGCCCATGCCACGGTGATTTTAGTGCTTGGTAGAAAAGTAAGCCCTAAATGCAATTTTTCAAAGGAAAAGTGGGATGTGGCGGGAACTTTGTGGCAGACTGCAGCCGTTCCATGGGCAAAAAAAGAATGTCATGTAGGATTCGGCGTAGAGGGTGAATTGGTGGAAAGCAGGCGTGGAGAGAAGCAGAACCCTGAATGGATAAAGTCTCTTTGTGTTTACAATAGAGAACAAAGACGATGGCAGCCCATGGGAAAAACTGCTTTGACAATTACAACACACTAGCCTGTCCGAAACTGCCCCCTGTCCACTATATAGTGCACTATTTCGGGTGTTGGCCATTTTGTAGTGGTGGCCGAATTCTGAGTGAGCCACTCGTTCCCTACTTTTGTTCACTCATTCGTACCCACAATGCACTCTAATTTCGAGTGTACATCAAATGACGGTTAATTGCCCATAATCCATCGCTGGGAAGACATTCGTGTTGGAAGAGGGAGCGCGTGCAGGAGAGAGAGAGCGCGAGTGGGTGAGAGAGAGATGCTAGTTTACCGCTTCCTTCACACCTGCAATGTCTTATTACACGCGGAATGTATTAAATTACTTTTTGATAAATCATTACTTGATTAAAATAACATAGAGAGACAAAACATACAGATACATTTTGAAATGTAATTTATATTTATCCAGAATATTGAAAATTTTTTTATGGTGAGGTGAGATTATTTTAACTCTGAGACTGCACACAGTGGAAATGATAATTCTGTGGATGATCTAAATATTCAGTTATGGGGGTCTGGGTTGCTCAGCAAGTAAAGATGCTGACAACCACACCTGGAGTCGTGAGTTCGAATCCAGGATGTGCTGAGTGACTCCAGTCAGGTCTCCTAAGCAACCAATTGGCTCGGTTGCTAGGATGGGTAGAGTCACGTTGGGTTAAACTCCTCGTGGTCGCTATAATGTTGTTCTCACTCTCGGTGGGGTGCGTGGTGAGTTGTGCTTGGATGCCGCGTAAAATAGCGTGAAGCCTCCACACGCCCTTGGTCTCCGTGGTAACGCGCTCAACAAGCCACAAGCTAAGATGCGCAGATTGACTGTCTCAGACGCGGAGGCAACTGAGATTCATCCTCCGCAACATGGATTGAGGTGAGTCACTACACCACCATGAGGACGTAGAGCGCAATGGGAATTCCAAATTGGGGAGAAAAGGAAAAAAATGTAAAGATACTAAAGTATAACAAATAAGTACAATAATGTACATTTGATCAAATGTGCTTAGTATTTATATTAACATATATATTAAAAATGATAAACAGAATGAACATTTATTGTATTCATATATTTTTTAATAAGAATAACAAGTAAGGCCTGAGTATTTTAAAAGTTCATACGTGATGTTTCTGTGACAGCCCCAGAGCTCCGATGCTCAGTGTCTACGTCAGCGTCCGAACTCACTCATTTCGTTCACTCACTGCTGAGATATAGTGCACTAACTGCCATTCACTGTATAGGAAATAGTGAACGATTTCGGACACAGCCACTGACACCCATCATAGGCGTGTTCTCGTTGTGAACGCTGTTCTAAAATGTAGGCTGCAACATTATGCTGCCTTCTGAGATGCCTTGTTTTGAAGAAATTCAAAGGCAGCATCACATTTATCATTCGCAGAGAATGCTACCCCAAAATGCACTGCGATGAACTCGAAGCGGATGATTCGGAAAAAATTTTTGTATAAAAATACTTGCTTTACAGTATTGAATGAAATCTATCAATTAAAGGAATATTCAGGGTTCAGTACAAGATAACGTGCGATCAGAATGCGGGAGACCGGAAACAAGCTCAGGCTAAGAAATTTCATATCAAAGTTCGATCAAAGTTCGATCTGCGGATCAAAGTTCAAGCTTGTTGAAGTATAAAAACACTTGCATTAATTCTTCTGTTATAACTTGTTGTGGCAGGGTGGAGGGCGGGGCCGGGTCGTGATCCTACGCACCCGGTCCCGTATTAGGCTAATCAAGCCTCTGAGGTTTAAAGGGATCAATGGAAAGGAGGAGGCGAGAACCGGCTTGATAATATAAATAATAGTTTTAATGAGAAACTTAAAACAAAGACACAAACACACACATGACGGACATGTCCGTAAACGATCTCTCTCTCCCGCACGATACTCTGCTGTCGGCCTTTAAACCTCAGAGGCTTGATTAGCCTGATACGGGACCGGGTGCGTAGGATCACGACCCGCCCTCCGCCCTGCCACACTTGTGTATTATTTTAACTGTAGAGTTGTTTAAATTGTTGTTTTAGGGTTCACGGCATTACATTCATAGCAACGCAGTTGTAAAATCGGGTATAGCTTTACACAGAAAAGGGTAACATTTTAAGGATTAGCCCCAGTCACTTACATTGTAAGTGCAACATTATGCCACAAACGCTGTCAGTCGAGTTCAACTTGTGTTGAATCCGGAATATTCCTTTAGCAAGTATAATCTAATTATAAAACAAATTATATTTTACCCAATATTTGTGTGAGAATGGATAGTTTTGCTTATTAGCATATCACGTTGTTAGCTTAGCAACAAGCTAGTTTCAAAATCGAAAGAAATCAATTGTGAACTCTGCACTCGAATTCAGGAATGTTGTTAGCGTAGCACTAGAAGTTGTTGCCTATGTAGTGTGTTTCAAAGTGGTGGTGGCGTAGTGGGCTAAAGCACATAACTGTTAATCAGAAGGTCGCTAGTTTGATCTCCACTGTAAACTTTTTTTAAAAGTGGAATCACTTTTTAAACAAAAAATTATTTCAACTCGCCACTCATTTGAATTTGTATCGTAACGGTTTGTATTTTAAGCAAAAAATGCAGTTACAGTGAGGCACTTACAGTGGAAGTGAATGGGGGCCAATCCGTAAACATTAAAAATACTCACCGTTTCAAAAGCATCACCACAAGTCCTAACATTACACATGTTAACATGATTTTACTGTGATAAAAATGATATTACATCTTGGTTACACTTTTAAAATGATGTGTATTTTAGCGTTTATTGACTGGCGCCACTCACTTCCATTGTAAGTGTCTTTCTGTAATCACAATTTAATTCAGGTATTTTTATTTTATTTAATAAACGAGGTGTTGTGGATTGAGCTTAACTTAGATTGAACCTGTAATATTCCTGTAAGTTATGCTGCCCATGTATGCAGTAGACAGAAATGCAGCACAGTATGCGTTGGAAAAGAGCTATTCTGTCTCTCAGTGTGCTGTGATCATCATGCGGTCGGCTTCTATTCACAGCATGTTTTGGGAGATAATTATAGGTTGATCTGTCTGTCTTCCCTCTATTTGTCTTTCTCTCTGTTTCCATTTTTTGTCTGTTACCTTCCATTCATTCTCTGGATAAGCCCTTACTATTCCCAAAAGTACAGTGGTGTTACCGTGTTTTTTTGGACATGTACCATGGCAATACCGCTGTAAATAGTACCGTTTCAATTTCTTAATATATGATTATATGAATCATTCAGTACCATGGTATTTTGGCCTATCAAACTATTCAATGTGTGTGTTATAGTTGGAGCGCCACTGTTCCGCCCCCAGATCACTTTGTGTGTTCATGTTTGGGTCTGTTTTGTGTATTTATGTGTGTATTTGTGTGTCTTTGTTTATTTATGTACTCATTACTCCATGTTAGACATGACCAGTTTTGAGCAATACACCCTGATACAAGTAACTAAATTAATCTTTAAATGTTTTATCGTTACTTTTTAGATAAAGGAACACTGTTGTTTCTTTTGCGCTGCGTCTTGAGTATTTAAATTAGGTAACTTTCATTCCTTTCTACGCAAACGTGCCTCCTTTCTATGGAAATAAGGCTAACTATAGATTGGCATTTATCCACAAGAAATGCCCGGAGTAATTTACATTGCACCATTAAAAATAGGCGGTAAATTTTATTGTATTTAATAGCGAGATATGTGTACATTTTCTATTAAAGGAGCTACATTTAACATTAAATAAATGTTACATTGTTTCTTTTTATTGAAAATAACACTATTGTTACTTTTGCATTGCATTACTCCCTAATAAATGGAACAAAATGCTAAATAAATATTACATCGTAGATTTTATAGAAAGTAACACTAATGTTACTTTTGCGTTATTTTCTCACTGTCAGTTTACTGTGCCTCTCATTACCCTAAAACAAGATGTATACAATATGTGTGTTAACATGATTTTATTGTGATAAAATCACTTACTAACCGCATGTGTGGAAATATACAATCTTAAAACTTTGTTGCCGTGACAACGTAACACCGTAAACCCTAAAAGGACCTTTCCCTTTGACCACAGAGACCTTGTCAGTGCGCACGGCCTCCTGCAGCTGAGCGTGATGATGCAGAACTGTGTTAGTGTTTAAATTAATTTGGCTGGTGCAGGCGGTAAGCAGATTTACAGTGCCGCATTCATCTGTAATCTGTTATTGCACCAGCTCTGTCCATATGGACTGATAAAGCGTCTTTTGCATACACACTCGTGCAGGTACAGAACGTCAAGGCCAAACATTGCAGAACTGTAATAATGAAAAAACAAGGAAGGCGTGTGCTAGGTCATAACAGACACTTTCCTTGGTTTGCAATGTTCACATGGAGTTCACATGAATCACAGTATTTATGTTCTTTGAGCTTTTTAAAGGGGTCATATGATCCCTTTGTCATGATCTCATGCCACAAGGGATAGAAAACACACTGGAGCTGATGCAAAAAATGCCTGATAGGAGATGCGCTTGTCAATGAGTTTGAATAATGTGGCTGATCCTAGGGTACCGGAACTCTCAGTAATAACATGCAGATTTACTCTGCGATCACTAAGAATGAATTGCACCCCCTGATAGCTTTAATTGGAGGAGCTATCTGTTTAGCACTCGATTCGCTAAAGGAATCATACAAATTAGGTAACAGCGCAAACACGCAACTGAGCGTAATTTGCATAGTACAAGTCGCCATTCCCCAATCTTGCAGTTGTGCAATTCCCGATTCCTCGACTCCACCACTGTGATCCAGGCACGTTAATCAGCTTTTTAAAATGCCAAAAGTGACCACGTAGTCATAGTGCTCTTCTCCATTATTTTATGAATGACTGCATGTACATTATAAAATGTACAGAAACGACTATAATAATGTTGACATATATTTAATTTAAAAATGGTGCAGCAATATTTTAGCACATTTAGCACATGGTTAAACTGGAGTGTTGGTCCTGTAGCTCAACTTCTAGCCATGGCAAGGTTGAGGGTTTGAATTCCCAGAGGAACACATGTACTTAAAAAAAAAAAAAAAAACATATAATGTATATAGTGTGTGTGTGTGTGTGTGTGTGTGTGTGTGTGTGTGTGTGTGTGTGTGTGTGTGTGTGTGTGTCAACCACAACATTAAAACCACCTGCCAAATATTATGTAGGTCCCCCTCGTGCAGCCAAGAACAGCATTCTGAGATGATATTCTTCTTATCACAATTGTACAGAGTGGTTATCTGAGTTACTGTAGACTTTATCAGTTCAAACCAGTCTGACCATTCTCTGTTGACCTCTCAACAAGGCAAGTCCACAGAACTGCTGCTCACTGGATGTTTTTTGTACCATTCAGAGTAATTTCTAGAGACTGTTGTGAGTGAAAATCCCAGAAGATCAGCAGTTACAGAAATACTCAAACCAGCCCGTCTGGCACCAACAATCATGCCACCATCCAAATCACTGAGATCACATTTTTCCCCATTCTGATGGTTGATGTGCACATTAAGTGAAGCTCCTGACCCGTATCTGCATGATTTTATGAACTGCTGCCACATGATTGGCTGATTAGTTATCGGACTGATGATTGTTGGTGCCAGACGGGCTGGTTTGAGTATTTCTGTAACTGCTGATCTCCTGGGATTTGGATAAAAGCATCTGGTAAATGTGGTTTCTTTTTCTGTTTTAAATATGTAATAACATTTTGTGCCGATACAACTAAAGAGGTAGAAAAGGAAAAGGGAAAGATTTGTGTCACCTGTAATCAACATATTATTCACAGTAGCTGTTCATCTATTGATGACAGAAGGATCGACCTTTATTATAATCTCATTACAGGTTCTATTTCTCTCTCCATCAGTCATCGGGACTGCAGTGAGGGGTGATGGGACGTGAAATTGTCCTCATTATTACAGAACAGCAATCACTCTGATCCCAGCTGCCATTGAGAGAAATTTCAGCACGGCATCAAATTCCCTGAAATCTGTTTCTCTGTTACTGCTGTTGGTTATATAAACGTACTGCTCTGGGTTAATCTACAGCAGCAGAAACCAGTGGAGCTCCCTCAAAGGCGTCTGATTATGTGGACCGAGAGGATAGATTATATTTTGGCGAGTTTGGTAAATGTGGGTCAAGATTGCTTTTTCTGTATGATGAGCGGAGCTGAATTTATAAGTGATTCTGTGTGCTGTGTGTACTTATGAATGGTGCGCCGTCTGTATACATTTTCTATTCTCAGAGAAAGGGCCATTAAAACATTTGTGGTGCAAGAAACCTTGACTAACAGTATAAATTGACTTAAATGAACAATCCCCATGCATGTTTTGCATGTTTGTGTGTGCGTGACAATGTCTTTAGGTCAAAGGCACATGTATGTTTATGAGTGTGTGTGTGTGTGTATGGTAGTCTTCAGTACTAGGCAGGATCACAGAATATCTCAAAGGGAGTACTTTAGGTTATTGCAGTGCTTGGGAATAAATCATAGCATGTGTGAGATATACAAGTGGAGGAAAAGAAAACTAGGGTGTAGGGCTGCTTTATGGAGTTCGAATAGTTTCGAATTCAGAGACCGTCATCTCAGATTTCTCATCTCATTTTACTAAATATTTGTTTTTCATTTAGTTGACATCTTTTATTGAGTTCTATCAAGGCATTTTGAGGTAAACAGGTTTTAAATAGTGTCCGTTTTTTTTTACATTTTAAAGCAAGTCTGTTGGCTAAAAGTTTTTTTTGGTTACAAAATACATGTTGTCTACAAAACTACAAAAGACAATACATTTGAGTACATGTATTTACAAACACAATCACTGGAATTGAACATTATAACTGGAGTTCAATTTATTTGTGAACCAATTTCATACTGCTTGGTTTAATCAAATTATGAAGCCCTTGATCCTTCAGTTTAGGTACTTTTCAGATACCTTTGCTTTTATTTTTTTCGCCTTGTCCCAGACTTTAAATATAACGATCAATGACGCAATGCTAATTTTTTTGTCCGGATAATTTAAGTTATACAAAAGTATACAAAACACACAAAACAATGACTTGATTACACTTCTTCTGTGATAAACATATACAGTACTGTGTGAAAGTCTTGGGCACATAAGATGTTTCACAAAAACATTTGCCTTAAGATGGTTATTTATATTTTCAGCTTTAGTGTGTCAGTAGGAAATATAAATGTTAGACCCAAACATTACTTTTGCATCTAAATAGAATAGATTAGAATAGAAGAACAGGGAGCCCTGAAACAGATGTCATGCCCCCACTGAACATCACGTCAGTCTGAGATTATATAAAGAGACAGAAGCAGTTGAGACAGCTGAAATATATAGAAGAACTGTGCTGAATTCTTCAAGAAGCTTGAACATCCAATCTGGCAACAACCAAGACAAACCGTGTCCAGGTGTATCTGGGAGAATTGATGCTGTTTTAAAGGCAAAGGTGGTCACACTGAATATTGTTTTAACTTTATTATGTTTACTGGACTTTGTGTGACATTAAGTGATAAATGAAAACTATTTAAGCCATCCTCACTCTGCAACATTTTTCACATGTGACAAAAACTTTTGCACATTACTGAATATTTTTTCCTTTTTTAAATGAATGATGAAGTTGTGTGCATTCTCATGTATTAAAGGTGCAAAGAAAGTATTTTAATAACCTTTTACTTGATATTTACAAGTAAAACAAGAACATTTAAAAGTTTAAATTAGTATTTTAAACGTGCTTTTAAACATATTATTATTATTATTCTTTAAATTTGTTGTTTGTTTCCCAATTTTATATCTAAAAAATTAAATGGTACTTAAAAAATATGATCCAAATAAAATGGTTGATTGTACTGTAGCCTACATATGGCCGATTGTATCCACATGGTGGGCAAATTCTACTTTATCTTTGTATCACCCCTGATTATTGGGCACTTTTGTAGAGGGAAGAGAACTTGTGTTTAAAGTCAATAGTTTTTCATAAGCATTTTCTTTTTACCGTGTGATATTGAAGTAGAAGTGAGCCCTCGAATAGAATAGATTTGTACAATGCAAAGGTGAAAAGAATAAGAGACCACCTCTTCAAGCTTCAAAAGCACACAAAAGTATAATTCAGAAGTCTAATGAATTATTCTATGAGGCTCATGATTGTTATGAAATCATACGATGAGGTTTGACATTATTATTTATTTACACTAAATAATAATGTATTATTTAGTGAAAATGTTGACTGACCGTTGCCCTCCTCTGCGTGTTCATGACACTGCACGAGACTGAAGTTGTGTGCATTCTCATGTATTAAAGGTGCAAAGAAAGTATTTTAATAACCTTTTACTTGATATTTACACCACATGACATGTTTAAAGTCATTAAATATATATATACATTATTATAAAAAAATGTTTTGTATGAAATGCTATAAATCCATCCATCCATCTTCAACCGCTTATCCTAAGTCGGGTCGCGGGGGCAGCTGCTCCAGCAGGGGGCCCCAAACTTCCCTATCCCGAGCCACATTAACCAGCTCTGACTGGGGGACCTCGAGGCGTTCCCAGGCCAGTGTGGAGATGTAATCTCTCCACCTAATCCTGGGTCTTCCCCGAGGCCTCCTCCCAGCTGGACGTGCCTGAAACACCTCCCTAGGGAGGCGACCAGGGGGCATCCTTACCAGATGCCCAAACCACCTCAACTGACTCCTTTCGACGCAAAGGAGCAGCGGCTCTACTCCGAGCTCCTCACGGATGACTGAGCTCCTCACCCTATCTCTAAGGGAGAAGCCCGCCACCCTTCTGAGGAAGCCCATTTCGGCCGCTTGTACTCGTGACCTAGTTCTTTCAGTCATGACCCAGCCTTCATGACCATAGGTGAGGGTAGGAACAAAAATTGACTAGTAGATCGAGAGCTTTGCCTTTCGGCTCAGCTCTCTTTTCGTGACAACGGTGCGATAGAGCGAGTGCAATACCGCCCCCGCTGCCCCGATTCTCCGGCCAACCTCCCGCTCCATTGTCCCCTCACTCGTGAACAAGACCCCGAGGTACTTGAACTCCTTCACTTGGGGCAATACCTCCTTCCCTACCTGGAGTACGCACTCCATCGGTTTCCTGCTATAAATGCTTTTCAAAAATTTGTGAAACAAAATTGGACCCAAAGATTACATTTTTGATGAACTTGACGTGTGTTTTAAACTATATCTTTTAAAGTTTTTGCATTTTTTTTTCCTTTTACCCTTATTTGTCAATAACCCATTAAACTATGAAAGTATGTTAAAAAAAATACTAATTATTATATGTTTGAAACTGAAAATCTATAGAAAGAGTCAAATAAACATGAACATGTCAATATTTAGTGTGTAAAAAGGATTTATTTTAGAGGCCGACCGATTTTTTTCTTCTTTGATTCTTTGAGCTGGAATAAAAACAGACCTTTGCTATGTGGATTGTTCACCGATTTTGCACTGATATGACTGCATAGGTACTCAGAAGGCTGATTTCTTAAACAAACATTTTATCAAAGAATATTGCACATTATTATTATTATACATTGTCAACTAGTACATTGAGAAAATAAAGAATAAATAAAAATACAATAAATAGCTAAATAAACATCAGTAGTACTGTTTAGTATCAGTCAAATGCTGACTATACTAATAATGCCAGTCAATAAGGGTCAGGTGTTAAAACAAGAAGCATTTACACCTGCCAAGACAAGAGAAAAACGGTTCGGTTACACCGTATTCTGCTATACAAGTTCATGGAAACTTTCAACGGTGGAAACCCAGACTTTTAAATATTATATTTTATAAATGCAATGACTGGAATTGTGAATATCAAACTGTGAATCCTGAACAAAACAGTTTGGTGAATACTTCTTTACACATTAGCTTCCACTCAGCTGACAAGCTATGAAAGTAGCTACATGGTTAGCTAGTTAGCTATAAGCTCATTGTCACTGAGAACAAAATATGACATTATTTACTTTTCTGCATTGCGTCTCACCAACTAGGTAACAACGTAGTGTGAAATCAACACTCAACAGACACAATCCACCACTGCACCGTTGTCTGTTGAGCTGCAAATAGAAGCTCTGGTGTTTACCTTTCAATTTGCTACATTGCACTGCACTGACAAACTATAGCTGGCTAACAGCAAACAGATGTGAGTGACATGGTTGTCAGGGTCCGGGTTAATGTTATATTGAAAAGGGAAAATGGTGGGGTCATTGTTTATTAACATTCCCATATGTATTTCACGAACTAGTTAGCAACTTACCGAGAAGACACCGCTCAACTCTGCACCGCTTAACTCCGCCCTGTCTGCAGAGCCACCGTCAGTTCAGAGACAGCTCTGTTAAAATTCTGTTATTGGAAATCTCAGTATCGGCCGATCCCGATCCGATACCAGTGATGTTTTTTGCATAATCAGTTTAGAATATCTTTACATTATTTTGTGGAACTAATTGAGTGTGCTCTTTAACATGTAAAGAAACATAAGCCTCTAACTACAAATTATTTCAATATAAATATTTAGCTTATTAACAAACACTTTATTATTAACTAGTATACTAGATAATGTAGCAGCAAGTCATCAGTAGAAAAGAAGCCATTTTCTTTTTTGGCAAATTTTTTACAACTTTTTGAAACGTTAGAGTACTTGTTCACTAAGTGTACAAAAGTGTCAGTGAAGAGCAAGCTTGAGATGAAATATGAGATGAGTGATGTTTGAAGGAAACTCAAACTTCAAGGTCAATTTTACTTGAGCAGAATATTTTTATTGGCCGTCATTTCTAGAGGTCGACCGATATATCGGTTTTGCCGATTAACCGATAACGATTTCTGAAACTATCAGTTATTGGCAAACATACACACCGATAATCCCCCGTTGTGTCCGGTGCTGGAGCGGCTGGGAAGAGCGTGCTGTCATTATACAGTATGAGAGCGGTCTCTAGAGGCGAAATAAAAATGTCTTAACACTTAATTGAATAAAAAAGAGATCTGAATCATTTAATATCCTGATATAAGTTGAAACCATTTAAAATATAACAGTGGTTTCTTTTCTACTGATGACTTATACTGGAATTTCTGTTAATGTTGCTGCTACATTATCCAGTATACTAGTTAATAATAAAGTGTTTCTTAATAAGATATACATTTATATTGAAATAATGTGTAGTTAGAGGTTTGTGTTTCTTTACATATTAAAGATTTCTCCCAATTAGTTCCACACAATAAAGATACTGAGGTTTCCGGTATCGGAATCGGAAGAGAAAAAGTGGTATCGTGTACCCCCTACTTTAAATGTTGTTTTTTCATTCAGTATCAATTTTAAAAACTATCAGCCGATTAATCGGTTATCAGCTTGTCTTCCCAACTTAGTTATCGGTATCAGCAAAATCCTATATCGGTCGACCTCTAGTCATTTCCAATCTAGCTGTAATTTTGCCCAGTTGGACAAAAAAGTGTATAGTGTTGATTACGTGTATTTAGGATACATAAAATGTTAGCTATAAAATTTGCCTTGGCAAGACGAACGAGGAAGCATAAACTTAATAAATGTAATTTCCAGGGGGCCTGGGTAGCTCAGCAAGTAAAGATGCTGACTTCCACTCCTAGAGTTGCAAGTTCGAATCCAGGGCATGCTGAGAGACTCCTGTCAGGTCTTCTTAGCAACCAATTGGCCCGGTTGCTAGGTTGGGTAGAGTCACGTTGGGTTAACCTCCTTGTGGTCGCTATAATGTGGTTCTCGCTCACGGTGGGGTGCGTGGTGAGTTGTGCGTGGATGCCGCGGAGCATAGGGTGAAGCCTCCATGTGCGCTAGGTTTCCGCGGTAACACGCTCAACAAGCCATGTGATAAGATACGTGGATTGACTGTCTCAGACATGGAGGCAACTGAGATTCGTCCTCCGCCACCCTGATTGAGGCGATTCACTACGCCACCACGAGGACTTAAGAGCGCAATGGGAATTGGGCATTCCAAATTGGGGAAAAAATTATTTCAATCAGTGTCATTTCCACCTCAGAATTCTATTAAACACAATACAGAATATTGTGACAAAAATGAGATAAACCTCCTGTGATGTACTTTCACTGTTGGGCATTGTTAGTAGAAATATAAAATAAAAAAACTAGTAGGCCTAAGTGTGAAAAATGATTTAACAAGACTTTATTTGAAATCCACAGTGCTAAAAGAATAAACATTCAACATTCAAGCAAAATCTATACCCTTGTTCCCAGTCAAAGTTTTGTTTAATTGCAGTTCATAATAAAGTAACTTAGAGGTCCTGGTAATTTATTCTTCCTTTTGTGCAGTGTTTTTCAGCCTCTCATTTGCTCCTCAATCATTCATCTGAACCCAATGTTCTGTCTTGCCTCTGCTGAAAGTTTACCTTTAACCTACATGAGAAAAAAGCTCTCTTGCGATCTTTCTCTCCACTTTTACCTCCTCCCTTACAGCTCCCCCTCGCTCTGTTGTCTGTGGTGGATTTCCCTGCAAGAATGTGTACACACACACACACACACACGCATATGGAAATCATACTGCAACAGCCGATCAGCGCAGTACAAAACTGACTGGCCAGAATACCTCGCAATAATGACTCGAGAAGCCCTTCGGGATTTTATAAGATTGTGTTTATGGAATACTGATGATGAAAAATGTAAATAGCTGGAATAAACAGGAACAAACATTATTATCTGCTGCAATGAGCTGGCTCTTTGTTTCATTAAATCACGCGAGATTAACTATCAGCTGTTCGCTCGCGGTGACGCTCACACTGCACGTGGCTTTTCTCCGCCCTCTGTGCTGCATCATGTGATTGGCAGGAGCTTTTGGGCGTGCTGATTGGGCAGAAGTACTGTGGCCCCTCCCATTGGCTCAAAGAGCTGTGTTTGTGCTGGAATGATAGAATGCAGAGAGGAGAGTGACGTCATATTGGAACGAGGACAGAGATGTTCCAGCTCTTAGAACCTTGTTTTGTTTTTCATTTGAAGAACATTTAAAGTTTAAATTAGTATTTTAAAGGTGCTTTTAAACTTATTATTATTATTATTATTATTATTATTATTATTATTATTATTATTCTTTAAATTTGTTGTTTGTTTCCCAATTTTATATCTAAAAAATTAAATGGTACTTAAAAAAATATGATCCAAATAAAATGGTTGATTGTACTGTAGCCTACATATGGCCGATTGTATCCACATGGTGGGCAAATTCTACTTTATCTTTGTATCACCCCTGATTATTGGGCACTTTTGTAGAGGGAAGAGAACTTGTGTTTAAAGTCAATAGTTTTTCATAAGCATTTTCTTTTTACCGTGTGATATTGAAGTAGAAGTGAGCCCTCGAATAGAATAGATTTGTACAATGCAAAGGTGAAAAGAATAAGAGACCACCTCTTCAAGCTTCAAAAGCACACAAAAGTATAATTCAGAAGTCTAATGAATTATTCTATGAGGCTCATGATTGTTATGAAATCATACGATGAGGTTTGACATTATTATTTATTTACACTAAATAATAATGTATTATTTAGTGAAAATGTTGACTGACCGTTGCCCTCCTCTGCGTGTTCATGACACTGCACGAGACCAATAGTTCACGCAGCCTGCTGGCGAAAGGGGCATTCAAATGCAAACTTGTTTTGTTTATCTAAAAACAGGTCCGCCACAGCGATACTAACAACAGAACACAACACAGCTGCACACAAATCGGAGAACAGAACTTACTAAACATGTCTCATGGAATAATTTATTAGACTTCTGAATGATACTTTTGTGTTCTTTTGAATCTTGATGAAGTGGTCACCATAAACTGCCATTGTATGACATCACTGAGCACAACATCTTTTTTACAATTTCTCCCTTTGCGTAAAGAAAAAGAAAGAAAGTAATATAGGGAACTTTTAAAGCTAACCCTTTAAAAGTTCAATTAAAGATTCTTTTAATACTTTTAATGAAGAATTATTTTGAAAAAAAATTAAAGGGCAGATGTTCAGTGCCCTCAGCAGAGATCATTTCAGATTTCAACAGAGCAGATATAACAAATCAGAATTAATTTCATCACAATTCTTGTAAAATGAGTTTTTAGACAGATTTTATAGAGGCATGAATGCAATCCAATAACTGATCATAATAATCGTTTGTTCGGGAATACACTGGTAGCGCTGTATGTTGTGCACTGTAATTTCAAAGCTATCAGCTCATTAGAGTCATTTGTTCGGATTGAACTGCATTGGTCACAATGTGTGTGTTACATTGTAGATTCAAAAGAACTGGCTTATAAGATTCATTCGCTCAGCAGTTGAACTACACTGATCGTGCAGTATGTTTCACCCTGTAGAATCGATTCAGTAGTGGGGCAATGCTGCTGCTGAATTGCGCTGCAGAATACACTGGCAGAGTATTTGTCGTACAATGTGCATTGGCAGAAATTGCACGCTTAAGAACCATTTACCGTTCTGATTCTGAACAAGAACACTTATTGGCTAGTTAGATACCTGTAGCACCAGAGCATGGCTAAAAGTGGCAAAAAAAAATTGATTTCTCAAAGTAAGAGGCTGTAAGACTTGTCCTGTGTACTTCAAAGAAATGTATTCTACTGTGATGGGTTTAAGCAATGTCTGTTCTTAATTAAAAAAAAAAAATTCTTCCAGCAGAAACTGACCATAGTTTATATTGCCTTGTTTGCATTCCCATCTCAAAGGCAACAGTGCACGACCAGTCTCAGTCAGTCACGATCGGTGACTGTACTTGTACAACAATGGTATAGAGCAGGGCAGAGCTGTAGAACGGTTATGCCATCTGTTTATGAAAGCCACATTAATTTGCCAGGCCTATGTCATGATTCTTTGGTTTCAACAGATACAATGTTCTGAACGAGTCAACAATGATTCACTGTAAACAGAGAATATATAAAGGAATAGTTCACACCACAATGAAAATTCTGTCGTCATTTATGCAGCCTCCCATGACTTACCTTCTTCCAAAAAACACAAAGAAAACATTTTGCAGAATGTCCAGAGAACGTCCGATGCTGGGGACGTTTTGTAAGTAATGATGTCAGAATTTGTATTATTAGGCATTTGTTCCTTTTAAATTTCAAACGATGAAACTGGCACATTTCTAGGAATTCTTACATGTATTATTAACCTACATCGCCATGGTGCCTGAAAGATACATAATGATATGCTGTGTTTTGTTGAACACCCTATAAGGAAAGAAGGGAAGTGGTTCTACAGAAGTGGGTCAGGGAACAGTTCTGCACATTGTGCTGTTGTTTTCCTTGATTAAACTGGTCCAGCAGTCCAACAGTGTCTCCACCCGTTGGGTTTGCAGAGTGTTATTTTAGCTACAAGGCAAGCATGGTGTGTGAATTTGGCTTAAATTTTCACCAGTATGGAACTGGAAACGAAGGTTCATTCGTGCATGCTCACCCAGTCACCAAAAGAGCCTTATTGTAAAATGTGGTTTCCAAACTGTCGACAGATAGGGAGTATTTTTTTGTAGAGCTCTGTTGTGTTTCCTCCACCCTCGGGTCATTATTTGTGTGCAGTGCCTTTTCGATACTTGCAATTTAACAGTTATCATTATCGGCTTCAACAAGCTGTGAATTATTATCGTTATCGGCCACAATGAGCTGTGAATTATTGGTTATCATTATCAGCCAAAATGAGCTGTGAATTATCAGTTATCGTTATCAGCCACAATGAGCTGTGAGTTAACCGTTATCATTATCAGCCACAATGAGCTGTGAAGTAATCCGTTATGGCTATCGGCCACAATGAGCTGTGAGCTAAATCACATTACTCGTTAATCAGCCACAATGACTCTGGTTGATCCCCATCGCCACCACCCTGTAATAAGTGCACTGTAATCGCTTGGATAAGCTTCTGCCACAATCGAGCTGTAAGTGAATTAACAGTTATCGTTATCGGCCACAATGAGCTGTGAGTAATCAGTATCGTTATCGGCCACAATGAGCTGTGAGTAATCCGTTATCGTTATCGGCCACAATGAGCTGTGAGTAATCCGTTATCGTTATCGACCACAATGAGCTGTGAGTAATCTATCGGTTATCACCACAATGAGCTGTGAGTAATCCGTTATCAGCCACAATGAGCTGTGAGTAATCCGTTATCGTTATCGGCCACAATGAGCTGTAGTAATCCGTTATCGGTTATCGGCCACAATGAGCTGTGAGTAATCCGTTATCGTTATTGGCCACAATGAGCTGTGAATTGTTGGTTATCGTTATTGGCCACAATGAGCTGTGAGTAATTCGTTATCGTTATCGGCCAAAATGAGCTGTGAATTACTGGTTATCGTTATCGGCCAAAATGAGCTGTGAATTATTGGTTATCGTTATCGGCCACAATGAGCTGTGAGTAATCCGTTATCGTTATCGGCCAAAATGAGCTGTGAATTACTGGTTATCGTTATCGGCCACAATGAGCTGTGAATTATTGGTTATCGTTATCGGCCACAATGAGCTGTGAGTAATCCGTTATCGTTATCGGCCACAATGAGCTGTGAGTAATCCGTTATCGTTATCGGCCACAATGAGCTGTGAGTAATCCGTTATCGTTATCGGCCACAATGAGCTGTGAGTAACTCGTTATCGTTATCGGCCAAAATGAGCTGTGAGTAATCGGTTATCGTTATCGGCCACAATGAGCTGTGAGTAATCCGTTATCGTTATCGGCCACAATGAGCTGTGAGTAATCCGTTATCGTTATCGGCCACAATGAGCTGTGAGTAATCCGTTATCGTTATCGGCCACAATGAGCTGTGAGTAATCCGTTATCGTTATCGGCCACAATGAGCTGTGAGTAATCCGTTATCGGCCACAATGAGCTGCAAATTATTGGTTATCGTTATCGGCCACAATGAGCTGTGAATTATCGGTTATCACCACAATGAGCTGTGAATTATCAGTTATTGTTATTGGCCACAACAAGCTGTGAATTATTGATAATATGATTGATTATCATTCAATCATACTGGGAATATTACCGCTGTCTTTTATATCAGTCACCATGTTGTTAACCTGTCACATTGATTTTGAGCACGCCACACACTTGCAGCTGATCAGATCTGGAGTGGCAAGTGCTATGATTTCATTTTCTCTTACTTATTCAGCCTTTGGTGAATTTACAATGTATCTAACTATAGCATTTGCAATGTTTTTATGCAAAATCTCGACAAAAAAAACAAAAAAGCAACGCAAATTCTAATTAATCAGAAAAAACGCTCAGCCCTAGCTGTGAATTATCGTTTATCATTATCAGCCAGATTGAGCTGTGAATTATTGGTTATTGTATCAGCCACAATGTGCTGTGTATTATCACTATCTGTATCAGCCATGAGCTGTGAATTATCGGTTTTCGGTATCGGCCCAGAAATTCCACATTGGTGCCTCCCCTACATGTTACTGTTTTGTAAGTTGCATTAGTTTTTACATTATTCCAGATAATGGCTCTGTTTGTTCAATTTATGGCTGACAGGGACGGATAGTGATCTTAATTCAAGAGATTTGGCTTTTTTACATTTTGAGTATTCTATTTGTTTATGATAGAATTTAATTTGTTAAGTTAGGTGTCAAAAAGCATCCTTTTGTGTAAATATATGTTTACTTAAAACTTAACTTAAAACATAAGCATAATTGTCTTGGACTGTTTTTAAGCTTTTATGATTTCACGATTTGGATATTAAAGGTAACTTAAAAGTAATTTGACTTACACTGACACCTAGTGGTGTGGAATCAGTATCGTTCAAAATCAGTAGTTTTCAGTTACAGGTGCCATTGTAGAAATTCAGTTTTCACAATCAGCCATGATTCATTTGAGTGAAAGTGTCCAATAACAAGATGGCTACTGAGATTAAGTGAGTACAACTTTAAACTTTATTTGACTTTGTATTACTTATTATGAAGCATACACCCTCAGATCAGTGGAATAAGGGTGTGCATTCAGGAATGGGACACTCTCTTGCCCTGTTTTCCCTGGTCTCTAATGCTCTCAAACAATAGCCCCATTTTCTGGATTTAACCGACCTCAACTGCCATGTAGATGCTTTTGTTTGTGTCTCAAAGCTGTGGGTAAACCCACTCCGCTGTAGTGTATCTTACTTCTGTCTGGTTCTCAAGAAGCATGGAATAATTATGAGCACAAACAAGTCTGCTGTGAACTTTGTTGACCTTACAGTCCCGTAGCATGTATGCGCAATATAAGATGATTCACCTGCAGCTCACAACAAGACTAATGTTTTGGCTATTACAAGGCCTCATTTGCATTGCCAGGATTATTTTTATGCATATGCACAACACTTTTGGTATTCAAACAGTTTGTGGGTGTTAAATCCAGCCCTGTTTCAGAATTTTTCCAGAACTGACTCAGAATTGCATTTAGTGCATGCAACATGTGTTTCTGCATTCCATGCAGTTACAGACAATTGCGTTCTTATCAAGCTGTTGATCAGGTATGGTTTGCTGCTGGCACAATAGTGTGGCACATGTTTGTTTAGCCCAGTTTCCATAGCTGATAAATAAGGCAAGATTGTTTGCTGTGGATAAACAATGTTATCTTTTATGAAATGGTGTTACTAGCTGTTTGTCTGTGATTTTATGAAATAATTTATTGATACAAATCAAAATAAATAATTACTTATGGTACTTGAACAGACTTTAAAACTTGGTTAAATATGTGATCTAAGTAACAAAGCATTAATTGATCTTAAAACACATTCTTTTCTTGAATATGTTGCACAATTAGAGCACAAAAGTGTTGGGTTCAGGAAAGTAATAGGGTTCAGAAATTATAATCTTAATAATTTCTGTAGATAAATAGACATTTAGCAGTAATGTATAAACTTTTCAAGACAGACCTGCTATGAGCTTCTGAAATTGTAAATTGGTGGTATATGCTTCTGTAAAAGCCTTGAGTTAATGTCATTTTTAACTTTTAGGTGTTTTACTCCTAAAGAAATGAACAAATTTTTTTATATGTATAAAATCATGACCGCACACATGAGATGTGGACTCTTGTCATATTACAAACATTATAAAAGTTGTTTTATTCTACATGAGGCAGGGGTGCCTCATGGGGGCTGCCATTTGAGAATTCCATGACCAGCCGAATACTACTCGCTTAATCTCAGTAACCATCTAGTTATTGGACACTTTCCCTCTTGGATTAAATTAATCATGGATGATTGTGAATAGTGAATTTCTACAATGGCAACTATATCTGAAAACTATAGATTTTGGATAATGCTGCTTCCACACCACTAGGTGTCACTTTAAGGTCAAGATGACAAGAACAAAAAATGACTGAGTGCACCTTTTAATTTAAAGAAAATGTTGCTTAATTGCCAGATTCCTGGTGAAGAACTTCTCTAACATAATCCTTAAGCAGTATACACCAATCAGAGAAGTCTCTGATGTCATGGGAATGGGAATCACAGCAAAATGGCTCGCACACTTTCATAAAGCATTGTGCGTGATGCTGCTAGAAAAGTGGGTGGTCAATGCTGTGCTATATAGTGAGAGATTTGTCTTAACATGAACCATGTCTCTGTTTTTGTCTTTATTTAGAAGCAGCTGAGGAGTTCTTTGAGTATGATGCTGAAGAGTTCCTTATGTTCCTGACACTCCTGATCACAGAGGGGCGGACTCCAGAATGTTCCGTAAAGGGTCGGACCGAAGGGCTTCACTGCCCACCTGCCCAGTCAGCGATGCCTGTCTTCACCAAACATGAATGCAGTGACAAAATACCACAGGTGTGTTACACCTTTTCCCCCCACACCTTTATAATCTATCCTCCTAAATTGGAGCACTCAATTAAGTTTTGCTCTTGCTGCTATATTTGTCAGTGTAAAATGACTTTTGGGGCTTATTTTCCACTGCAAGGTACAACTTGACTCAACTCGACTCTGCTCGCTATTTTGGGGTTTTCCACTGTGGATAGTACCTGGTACCTGATACTTTTTTTAGTACCACCTCGGTCGAGGTTCCAAGCGAGCCGAGCCGATACTAAATGTGACATCAAAATCCTGCAGATCACTGATTGGTCAGGGAGAATCGTCTCTACCAGTGTCACTGGATTTCCGACACGGGCCATCAACCCGCTAGTTTTAAAGTTAGCAACAGCGATAACAGTATCATTTGTTCACATGCCTTTCAAATTGTTAAAAAAGAAATGGCTGTGCGCAAAACCACGCTGTGATCAATAAACGAGGTGCAGACGGTCCACTTGTTAGCGAAGAAAGAAACATTTAGTTTAGCAAAACTAAAAAGTCTCAGGAAGTGTCTCAGCTGTTGGCCGCACATGGCTACCACCGGACCTACCAACAGTGTAGGGAAAAGTTAAAAAAATTTAAAAGTGACTACAGAACCATTGAGGAAAACAACTAGGCCAATTTAAACTCACCATGCAACAACTGCTTATGCAGCACAATGAGCTAGTAGCTAACAGCTAGCGGTCGTGTTATTGTTTTGGTCAGTTGATGTCATAGCAGTAGAGGCGGCGCAACTGACGATCAGCCTATAATCCCACCCATGTTGAGATGGCACTAAACTGCATTAGAAATGCAAACTCAGAAAGTAAAAAGTAAAGCAAGTAGAGTTGAGGCGAGTTGAACCGTAACGTGCAGTGGAAAAGTGCCATTTGTGCATCCTTATTGACTCAAGTTTGGTTTATTTAGTGTATGATTTTTGTCTTGTTTTGCCTCATGAAAACTTTCAAAGTATGTATAATACAGGTAAACAAATTACAAATTTGAACAAAAAAGTAATCTTCCTAATATAGTGTCGTCAAGCATGGAGAACAAGGTCAAAGGTCATGTTGCTATGGCGCAATCACATCCCCATCATGATTGAGGTGATGCTGCTTCCTGACTGTTGCTATAGCGACGAAGGCCCAACCACAGACGGAACAGACTTAAATGACCCAGCAATAAAGCAAGATGCGCTCTTACTGGAGAGATGGACTTTACAACCAGTGCCCAGACAGTAAGACAAACTCTTCACTTACAGTACTACCAATGCTTTACATTGTAAACACTTTCTTTCACACAGGTGAAGTGATAATTTGGTGTTTCTTTTAGGAATGGAGATCGTTTCATTGAGGAGAAAACCCTGCTCTTGGCTGTACGTTCCTATGTGTTTTTCTCACAGCTCAGTGCGTGGCTCAGTGCTTCTCATGGACTTGTACCCAGAAACATCCTTTACAGGTAGCACACACTACACATGCAGGGATTGTTTCAAATATAAGAAAGAATGAGGACTCTTTGTTAATGTTAAATTAACTGTTTTTGTGGTGTACTCAATAGCTCTTTTCCAAAACCTGCCTTGCTGCCAACTGTCTAGGTATGCAGCTACCTTCTAAGGCAACATCCTATTTAAAATAGAACCACTCTAGTGACTAACGAACGTTGCACATGGGCAGCAACTACACCTGCCACACAAATAGCGCTGCTCAAATGAAGTGCAGGAGAGACTTGCCTATTACGCCTTAAATTGCTGTCTATCATCTCACTAGTTCTAGAAACTGAGGTTATGTGTGTATATGTGTTTCCATGTGTGTATATTTATGTGAATTTACTGGAGCTCTTGCATGGTTTTTGCTGATCCCGTTTGTTGATCAACCTTCTTTGCTGAATTTTGCAGAATAAGTGCAGCTGATGAAGAACTGATATGGAACTTCTCGCAGACTCCCTATGAACATGCCTTCCCTGTCCCAAATGTATCGCACAGTGTCGCTCTCAAAGTGCGGGTTCAGTCTTTGCCTCGCCAGCCTAAATACCCCGTACTCAAATGTAGCATCCACTCAGGTCTAGCTTTCCTGGGCAAAAGAGGCTTGGAGCATGGTGAGGGGAGCACCCATGCTGGAGAGAACCGCAGTTCCCTACGTCTGCCAGGGTCTCCACTCTTCTCCAGGCCTCTACACCCTTCTCCACCTCCTCACAGCCCACATAAATACCTGCCTCACCCAAAGTCCCCTCTCCCGCCAGGCAAAGCCGTCAAATGGTTTCACTCTCGGCTGAATGGAGGTGTGGACGTCCCCCCAACAGAGCCTTATAGCTTGTGTACTAATGGTGCAGAGAGCCCTAAGACGTCACGCATGGAGTCACCAGTTCATGCTTTCAAATCACTGTCCCTTACCGACTCTTTAGCAACCACTAGACTGAGTCCAAGCTCCATATCAGGTGAAACCAACCCCCTCATTGGCTCCTTGCTCCAGGAGAGACAGGAAGTCATCGCTCGTATCGCTCAACGGCTAAATTTCTGTGACCCTACAGGTCCTCATCTCCCTGATGCCCTCTTCACTTCTCATGAACCACCAGGACACAAAACACCTTTGAGCTCCTTGCAGGACAAGGAGTGCTTGAAGAAATCCAAAGAGTCCCTTTTCCCTTTTCCTCAAACTAATAATGGAACTGGCCCTGAAAAACCAGAGAGGAGACGGTCATCTTTCTTTGACACCCCCTTGAGCCCTAGAAGCGGAAAGCAGGTAGACCAAGTGGACCACGAAGCAAAAACTTCCCCAAAGCCGTCGCCCTGTCGGCGTCTTGTACAAAGTGACCATTCTCCTGAAGGTTCTATGATTGCAGATGCAGTTCAGGATATCTCAAGGTTGATTCAGGAGCGATTTCAACAGTCCTACAGTCTTCTGAATGGCACATATAAATTCAAGTCCTTTCAAAATGAACAGGTAGGCAAAAGCCATGATGCCAATTCAAACAGCTATGTATCACCACCAAGCCATGAGAAGTCCTCAAGCATAACCAATGGCGAGGCAAGCACAAAGCCTCTCATTTCTCTAGCAACAAAATGTTTTCGATCTCCTGACTCTAATCATAGCCAGCAAGACTTTTCAAGTAGACACGTGGCCAGCCCAAAACATGAAGACCTCAGCATCAAAAAATCACAGCCTTTAACGGCAAGTAATCACAAACAGAACACCAAAAGAGAATCCTGGACCTCCTTGAAAGACCACACAAGCTCTCTTCAGGAGAATGGGCTGACACTAACTGGATACCTCCAGCCTTCCAAGACACAAGAGTCAATCCAGGAGAAAGGAGCAGAGAAGCACATCCAGGATGGGTCCTCCAGTCTTGAGAAGGATGAGAACCAGGAGCCCTGGGCATCTCTTTCTAGAAAACCTGCCAACCTTACCCACTGCACCCCCAGTCCTTCAGTTGGTCCTACTCCAAGCAGTCATATGGTGAGTAGATATCAGTCTTTCCAACCTTACAAGCTTTTTATATCTAATTTTAAGCCTGAAAGGAATAGTTCACCTAAAAATGATATTTATTTTATTATGTACTCACTCTTATGCCATCTCAAACTTGTATGTCTTTCTTCTGCGAAACACAGAGATATTTTAAAGGATATACGTATGTTTGTCCATACAATGCAAGTCAATGGGGTCATGTGATCAGTGTGATCATGATTTGAAGCTTGATTACTCTTCCTCACATGGTTTCTGTTGGTAAAACTACTTCTATATATTTACACCATGTCCTTACCTGGTCTGACAATTGACAATGAGCTATAGGACTGTGGACAGCCCCACCAACAGTAAAATCTAATTGGTCCAGAATCCCACTCTACCCTGTTAATTCTGTATAGTAGCTGTATTTTAAACAGATATGTTTTGATTGACTGTGATTGTAGCATTTTTGCTTCCAGTGTGGACTGGCAAAAAACTTGCCCCATCGTGCATGGTTAAGATTAACATTTTTCCATCAAAACTATTTAAACCTACTCTGATCCAAGAAGTTTCTGAATTCTCTGAAAACTGTTTGCATGCCTGAATTAAAGTGAAATGCTCTCCAGTCATTGGATTTGACCTATACCTTTTGTCAATGTGGTTTGGAAACTACTATATTCTAAACCCAATGGTTAAATGCCAAAGTATACTTTGGTTTTCCATGTGATGCAACGTCTCACACACTTTGGGTGTGATGCAAGTTTTGTCATCAGCACATTATGACTGTCCTCGTGCAGCCCAGATATTCTAGTCACGCAGACAGTGTACATGTCTGCACATAGACTGTATTAATATAAAATCACAAAGCAGTCGTAGTATGCCGAATGCGCCCTTAAGTGCTCATGGTCAGAAGAGCATACTTTGAAAGTGCAGCAAGTGGAAAAACAAAGTATATCCTAGCCTTTATTTTGATGTAGTTTTGAGGTTCTTTCTCTCCTCTTTCTCCCCTAAAAGCAGAGACACCCCCCCTTTCCACTGAAGCCATGCAGTAACTGGAAACAGGATCGTCACTCCATAGACAGAACAGCAACGAAAGCCTTCCACCCCTGCACTGGCCTGCCTCTCCTATCTAGCCCAGTAAGAGCACAGTTCCCTCAGTGGCCCTCCAACACAGAGACTTGATCACAGCATCTGCTCAATTATTGAAAGAGTCTCTGTGTGTGTCTGTGACTCATCTGCACTCACTTCTGAATCACTTCTTGTCTGTCTCAAATGCTGTCCAGACTTAGGGTATCCAGTATCAACATCCTGTCTTTTGTAGAGTTTCTGCGGTTTGGGCCTCCCGTATCACATGCTAATGAAGTGGCAGGGGCCAAAATAGATCCACTTCCTCCCTATAATTTGAGTTTTTATTAATACTTTCCTTTAATTCTCTGAGAGTCTGGTTCTTGTACTCCACAAGAGTGCTTCTTTTGTTTTGTAGAGGCCTGCTCAGTTTTAATTATCACTCAGGTGACCTTAGTTTTACCTTAAATGTTACAATTGATTGAATACAATGATTGAATTGCTTATATCAGCATTTTATAATCAAACTACACAAAGACAAAACCGAAACAAACCAAAAATTACCATGGTATTACCTGGTTTTTGGACATGTACCATGATGGTTTTTTTTTGTACATGGCACCATGGCATTACCATGTTTTTTTGGACTCATACGATGGTACTGCCATAGTTTGTTTGGAAATGTACCATGGTCCTACCATATTTTTTTATTAAATTTTTTCAAAACACCATGGGACTACAATGGTTTGAAGTCACATACTATGGTATTACCATGTATTTTGGACATTTACCATGGTTCTGCTAATTGTTTTAGACATATATGGTACTAACATGTTTTGTAGACAAATACTATGGTACTACCATATTTTGGTTTGGACCTACCATGGTACTACTATTTTTTCTTTTATTTACGTTTACCATGTTTTGGAAATGTACCAGGATTTTACCATAGAGTTTTAGGCGTGTACCATTGTGCTACTATGTTTTTTGGTCACGTAACATTGTACTGCACTTACCAAAAAGTTCCAAAAAAATAACAACAAAAAAAACATGGTATTAACATGGTATTTTTTAACTTTTATGGTACTTTTTTGTTGCCATGTTTCCACAGTACTGCCATTTTTTTCTTCATGATAGTATTACTATGGTATCCTCTGAAGTAAATACTTTTAGATATGAATATCATCGTCAATTAATACCATGCCGTTTTTCAACCATAGTTACTTTGTGGTAAAAATGCGAGAACTTTGAAAAATAATGCAAACACTGTGCAAATGATCACATGTAGTTTATTTCATCCATCATATTTTAAATGTTCAAAACAAAGATATAAATGTGTTCACTCACTTCCACTTTTTCCCGCACAGGTTCCTCAAAGAAAAAGCCAGTCAGGATATTTTGATTTAGACACTTCTGTGATTCATTGCAAAGGTGTTCCATGGGCTGCCAATAAGAGGTATGACCTTCTGTTCTCACTGTCCTAACTTAATTTCCTGCTGTAGTGCCATTGTTCCATATTACAGAGCCATTTCCTTTGTTAAGGCTTTCCTACATACACTGCCATCTGCTGTGCACACAAAGACTAGACCTAAAGCTACAGACAACCCAAAATGGCTGACAGAACACTGTGGGTGTGTTTGCAGGGTTTTGAAAAGATTACAAGACTGTGATGAGTCTCAGCAGCAGATCCTCAGTGCCAGCGCCCCACCTGCCAGCCTTAGCCTTTTGGGAAACTTTGAGGTACACAAACAATCACACACAAACACACACTATCCCTTAGCCCTTAGTGGCAACACCCTCTGTCCCTAAAAGATTAATGAAGGTTTCCCTATCTGAAAAGAATGTAAAAATAAACATATGTGTAATGCATAATTCATAAAACATAGACAGACAGACAGAGAGATGGATGGAAGGACGGATAGACAGACAGAGCGATCAATCGATCAAGAGAAGGATTGGCCATTGTTCAATTATATTTCGTGTTTGTGTGTTTGTAGGAGTGTGTTCTGAACTATCGTTTGGAGCCGTTGGGTACCATCGAGGGCTTCACGGCTGAGGTGGGTGCCAGTGGAACGTTCTGCCCCAGTCACATGACATTACCTGTGGACGTGTCTTTCTACAGCGTCTCTGATGATAATGCACCTTCCCCCTACATGGTAATGAGCCATGACCTGTGTCTCACATATTCTGTTTCTGTGTTTGTGGTGAATGTTACATTATTAACATTTCATCAGTATTGGCATTATTATTAAGAGTAGTTTGTTACCTATATATCTTTTTTTCTTTCGATAAAGCGATATAAAAGGACAACATTCCATTTGAAGGTGTCAGTAACGTTATTAAAGATTCATTAATGCATTACTGCCAAGTTGTACATACTTCAAAAGGCTCATATTTGTCCTTGACTGAGTATTTTCTGGGTCTCTTCAGGGTGTCATAAATTTGGAGTCTCTCGGTAAGAGGGGATATCGAGTACCTCATTCAGGAACCATTCAAGTGGTGAGAATGTCTCATTATTTGAAATGCATTCGCCATCATCTGCTTATAAAGTATGTGTCGTGGGCAGGACATCCATTTGAATATGAGTAACAACTGTAAATGCATGTGATGGTGTGTAATACTAATTAGGAGACTCAGCACTGTGAGAACAAAGGAAATTGTCTACTACACGTTCCTCTCCACTTCCTGTTGTTTTAAGCATTAAATAGATTACCACAGAAAATAGTTTTGATTTGTTTCCTGAGGCAAAAATGGTGGTTATATAAGGCACTTAAGTATGGCTACATGGTTTTTCTATTGTTTTCTGTTGTGGATTGTGTCGCTTTGATGCTCAGCACTTGTTTTGTCTCTCTCTGTCTGTCAGACCTTATTTAACCCCAATAAGACGGTGGTTAAGATGTTTGTTGTGATGTACGATCTGAGGGAAATGCCCGCCAGCCAACAGACATTCCTGCGCCAGAGAACCTTCTCAATCCCCGTCAAACGCGAGTTCAGCGGACAGAACAACAAAAAGATGCATGTGCGAACCCTCCGCTACCTCGTCCACCTGAGGTCAGTACTGCGGTATGATGCAGGTCACTCTAAGTGCTCGCTGGGGTGTTCTAGTTCGTTGCGAAATATTAGGGTTATCTGTCCAGTAGAGTATCAAAAGATCATGAAGCTGTTGGTCTAAACCACACTTACTCATCAGGCAACCATTGGAATAAATTGCATTATTATACACTTGACTTTGTTCACAAATTATAAAGGTCCAGATTATTATTCTACATTGTACTTGCCCTTATGTTTACAAGTCTTTTTTTAAATAAATTGTTTATTTAAAAGCTTAAGCACATATGGGGGTCTGGGTTGCTCAACGAGTAAAGACACTGACTACCACATCTAGAGTCACAAGTTTGAATCCAGGGCGTGCTGAGTGACTCCAGTCAGACTTCCTAAGCAACCAATTGTCCCGGTTGCTAGGGTGGTTAGAGTCACATTGGTTTAACCTCGTGGTCGCTATAATGTGGTTCTCACTCTTGGTGGGGCATGTGGTGAGTTGTGCGTGGATGCAGCGGAGAATACTGCGACGCCTCCACACGTGCTATGTCTCCGCAGTAACGCGCTCAACAAGCCACGTGATGAGATACGTGGATTGACTGTCTCAGACACTGAGGCGACTGAGATTCGTCCTCCGCCACCCGGATTGAGGCGAGTCAATACGCCACCACGAGGACTTAGAGCACCCCGCAACCAAACATTTCTCAATGCAGGAAAAGCCCTGCAAGATAATTCAAAATGTTATTTAAAATGTTGACGCTGAAGTTAATTTGCACAATCTCATCATATCATCAATTTTTTTTTCCCAATTTGGAATGCCTAATTCCCACTGCTTAGTAGGTCCTCATGGTGGTGCGGTTACTCACCTCAATCCGGGTGGTGGAGGACAAATCTCAGTTGCCTCCGCTTCTGAGACCGTCAATCCGCGCATCTTATCACGTGGCTCATTGTGCATGACACAGCAGAGACTCACAGCATGTGGAGGCTCATGCTACTCTCCACGATCCACACACAACTTACCACACTCCCCATTGAGATTGAGAACCACTAATCACGACCACGAAGAGGTTACTCCATGTGACTCTACCCTCCCTAGCAACCGGGCCAATTTGGTTGCTTAGGAGACCTGGCTGGAGTCACTTAGCATGTCCTGGATTCAAACTCATGACTCCAGTGGTGGTAGTCAGCATCAATACTGAGAGTACCCCTCATCACATCATTTTTTGTATCTTTGGTCCTGTTTACACCTGGTTTTAAGATGCATTTTGGGTGTTCCAATCACACGTGGAGAGGGGGGCACATTACTGTTTACACCTGGTCGTAATTTGCATCTCTTTTGACCATTTGTGTTCAGATTTCAAGGGAATGGACTCTGATTTCATGATTTCATTGAGGAAGGTTTTTGTCTCATGTGAAACAGTTGTTACTGTAGTTAGCAGGGTCAGTGTCACTCAACCGGATCAATTTCTTTACTGGTGAAAGAAAAATATAAATGATGATTAAAGCCAGGATATTAAATTCCATGAATCAATATCTTCTAAGTAATCCATTATTTTGTAAATAATAGTAATAATAGTGTATTTTTAGAAAATTTCCAGAACTTTCGATTTTGACATTGTTTTATGTAAATAAATAAAGGTACATTTCTAGTTTTAACATTATGTGAATTTCAGATCTTTTTTTTTCTGACAAGAAAAGCTAGCTTCATAACATGTAATCCACATTTGGGTTTCGACCAAAAATGGGTCAATTTTAAAAAGATTTGGTGGGAGCCACAATGTGAGCTCCATATCTCTGAGATTTAACCGTATAGGGCATTGGTTCTCAACCTGCGGCCCGCGGGCCACATGCGGCCCGTCACGCATGGAAGTGCGGCCCGCGATATGCTACCCACATTTAAATAATAACTTTCAGTTTTACAATTCGTTTTTGTTTTTAAATTAATAAAAAAATGTATTATATATGTATTAAACCAAATATAAGTTTGAACTATTACATTTTTTCGTCTTCGTGTGCAGACCAACTATGTGAGCATGTAGTTACGTGAGTTCACGCAATTACGCAGTTAACGAGCACATTCAAGCGCGCTTTGGCAGAATTAAAACCGTCATCAGCAGTCATTAGGTAAAATTGGAATCAAAATGGACAAATTTGTTATTAGGGGGAGAGAAACGAAATGAGAAAAATGACAACGAAGGAACACATACAAACAAGAAGAGTCGAAGCATCAGCAGTGAAGGTAGGAGAGATGAATGTTCAGGCAAGATGAAACACAGCGCAGCAAGCATCCTCAGTTACAGAAATGTGGCGAAACATTCCTGAACAGAACCTCAGATTATTAAGTTCGAAAGTGCTTTCCATATTTGGATCAACATACATCTGCGAACGCACATTTTCTGCAATGTCGCGCATCAAGTCACGCTTCCATGCGCGTCTTACCGACTGCAACTTACAGTCGCAACTTCATTGTGCTGTAACTCCTTTCGAGCCGAATTTCACCAAATTGGTTAGCTCCCGACAGCATCAGGTGTCCCATTAATGGGGAGTGTTGTGTTTTTAGTGACAGTAATTACTGTCGACGAGATGGCACTGTGGTTCCATATGTTAGTGCCTATAAAGATGAAGAACAAAAGTGTGTCTACACTAGATGCTGCCTGTAATGTAACACAATGTCATTGTTTGCTTGTCCTTGATATATTATTAAAATCTCTGAAACTTACAAGTGACTCTTCATGCTTAGCAGAACTATACATAACAATGAGTCGCATTATACTCTTTAATTATATAAAAATAATTGTCTAGGTATCACGATATTCATATTATTAACTGCCAAAAATATTAAATCCGGCCTGTTTGCATTGATGACGTCATATGTAAATGATATGCGACCCTTGAGACTTGCACTTGGACCTTAGTGCGGCCCAGTAGAAAAAAAGGTTGAGAACCACTGGTGTAGGGCCTTAAAAATGAAGATACAAAAAGAAAATTTTGTTTTGAAACAGAATCTAATAGGATATTAAGATATCTTTAATTCTTCTGGAGTTATAAGCAGTTCAACTTTGACAAAGCAACTCAAATAAGTGTTTTTCCCATTTTCGGACTCAAACTATTGGCACATAATGCAAAAGGGGTGCTGAAGTGAACCTTTTTTTAGTAATAGACCTACCTATCTCTGTGTTAAAATAAGAACATGACAATGCCACCTTTCTAAGGTTATTTTTCCAACTTTTTGTTTTGTTACAAAAAAAAAATAATAGTTGGTGAAAATTGTTATTTTGAACCCCCTCTACAAAATTAAAGTGAATGTTGATCCATGGCATTTCGTATTTTGGCTTGTCATAATTGGTTTATTTTTCTTCATAAAAAAGTTTAAAAATCAAATATTTGAGCCAAAGTTTCTGAAAGTTGGTTGCTTTGGCATAGAATATGCCACCCAATGGTGCATCTTACTGTATTATCATGACTAATGTATAGTTTTATGCATGACAATATTTACTCCTTATAACTGTATGCTCTTTCTTTCTCTTGTCTTGTGTTTCCTGTCCTCTTTGTCAGGTTCCAGAGCTCCAAATCTGGAAAGATATACCTCCATCGGGACATCCGTCTTCTTTTCTCCCGTAAATCCATGGAAGTGGACAGTGGTGCTGCCTATGAGCTCAAGTCATTCACAGAGTCGCCTGCCGACCCCACTTTCTCTCCCAGATGCTAATCAAATCTAAACTAGTCCATTGATAATGCAGCATATGGGCCTTACTTTATCAAATCTTTTATTTGTCTGTACGTGAATTCAAAATAGAGAAACCCACTCACTTGCACACACATATTCATGGAAGGACTATAAACACAAATGCCCCTTTCCTAAAAGAAAAAGTCAGCATTGAATCATCTGTGCAAATGATATTTGGTTTAAAACAACAGATGGTTGAGAGCTTTGATTTAGATGCAAGTTCAAAGCTTATTCCCAGATTTGCGGCATGGTTTGAGAAAACGTGATGCAGAAAAACTAAATCCACGGACCATTTTGTAACAAAAGACTAATAAGCGAATAACTGCAGAAGACGTTTGAAGAGCACTGTATTTTTTCCACAACTGGAATGAAAATGAGTTTTGTTCAAGGATTTCATTCTTTGTACTGTTACCAAACCACTTTAATCGGAAGTGTTGCAATAGAAAAAACTATTTTACTAGCGTAGTGTTTACATATTTACTTTTTTGTCATCAGTTATTTAATATTTAAATTGAACTTTCATTTACTGCACATGTGATGCCTGTTGTGCAAAACATTATGATGTAGTGCAAAATGTTTCAATCATACCATGTATTTTTGTCTTTCAAATTCAGATCTTAAATAAAAGAAATATATATTATATCTATAATATTATCTGGAAACATGCACGTCTTTGGGTTCCATTTTCAACAACCTACAAAATGGGAAAAAACATTCTTAGGATTCCCAGTAGTGGTGTGCAGTGAAGCCATTATCTGTATTTGTATCTGTGTTGTTCATATGACAAAATTATCTGTCTCTGTATTCATATAGAAACCGAGTGTGGGCGGGGCTTAAACCGGAAGTGCATCTAAACTAAATGAAATGCCCATTTTTACATGTTACTCTCACATTTATAGTTTCTACTGATAAAATATAACTTTTCATAATAGTAGCCTAATAATAATAAGTATTATTATTATTATTATTATTATTATTATTATTATTCAAAATTGTTTAAAATATAACCGTAAGTGGCAATCATCGGGATCCAAACACATGTGAAGAAATAACCAAAACAATCATAATTGACAGAAATGATCCAGTGGATGACAAATAATACAAATTGACACAATAGATCCTACCTAAACTAAATTAGTTAAAAATTGGGAAAAATGTGATTTGTTACATGGTTGCTAGAGTATCCCCATCTGGTTGCTAGGCAGTTACCAAGGTCATACTAAAAAAGGCTCCTTGATACCTTGAGTCAAATACCTTGGGTCAAATTAACAAAATCAGCCCATAGGGGGTACATCTTACCCCCAATCTCATGTAATGCTCCAAAACTGCTTGCTAGGCCATATGAAATGAGTCTATTGAGAAATATCTCATTCCATTCAAGGGTTATAACTGTTATGGCAATGCACACAGCTTATGTTTATGTTTTTAGTGTAGCTTTGTGACATTGAATCGAAGGTTAAAACTTTTTTTGATAATTATTAATAATGGGGCTCCAGAGAATCTTTCTGCATTGGTTTAGTTCCGATCGGGTGAACGGACTAGGACTAGATCAAATAGCGGCAAAAATATGTTTTTGTTGATGTTTTTCTAGGTATGTGACTGTCCTTATAGACTTTGATGGCACCTTAGAGACAAACACTGCATGCAAAATTTCAAGTCAATCGGCCCAGCCGTTCCATAAATGGATCCATTTTAAAGTTTTATTTTTACCTTTATAGTGCTACCAAGAGGTGGAGTTGCACAATTGTTTTTGTGTGTCCTTAAAATTACTCCATACATATATTATGTGTACTAAATTTGGTGCCAATATCTGATTCTGTTCAAGAGTTATAACCATTGAAATGTGGCCACGGCCATTACGAACGTTCTGGAGTCGAATCAAAATTCCTTTAACTTATTACATTGGGACTGCTGAATCTTTCTGCACTAGTTTGGTTCCAGTCATACGAACCGCCTACACTAGGATTATTATTTTAAATAATCTAGAATGTTTTCTTTCACACCAATGGTACTTGAGGCTAAATCTACAGTATGGTATGAATAAAGTGTTTCTTTGTGGAAAAAAAGCATAATATACAACAATTTACAAGTTTACAAAACACCATAGCGCCTCCCAGTGGACAACTTTTTTTCAAACTTTGCACCGACCTCTTGGGCCAAGAGACAAATAGGCATACCAAGTTTATTTCCGATCTGCCTTCTTTAACCCATATAAAAGCTGCTGAAATCGATTTGTTCGATGACGGCCATGTTTTTAAAGATATGCGACTGTCCTCATAGATCTTGATGGCACCTTGGACAAAGATTTGGAACCATCCTGCCATGTTTGGAATCTCTACAACTTACGGTCTCTGACGCCCAGACCATTTTACAGCAGAAAAAAAAAAATAAGAAAATCTGAACAAATACAATAGTTTATCAGTTCTTCAGTTCTTGGACCCCAAAAAATATACATTATTTTTATTCTTTTTTTCTTACCAGACGTCGCTGAATTTGTAGGCTACATTAACTGTGGAATATGTTGTTAACTGGTTTCTCCAGGTATTTCTGATATTAATATCTGTATTGTCTGTTCATGTGTAACAACATTATTCTGAAGGCAGGAGGTGTTGAGCAAAATGTGAAATGTCAATCACACATTTTACAGTGAATAATAAATACAAATTCAAACATTAAAAGAGATGAAAATAAAACCAGTATAGCCTACAAACAGGTGAAAGTCCCGTGATTCTATCAGGAATTTTTACACTAAGGCACAAATTTATATAGAGCCTTAACAGAGGCAGCACAGTTTAAAGAAGAAAATAAGACTTCAGTTTCTTGGTTTTACATTAGGAGGAATATTAATAGATGAATAAATACTCTATGGAGCATTTCAACTTTTATTTTCATTTTTTTCAGAATAAAGTCTTAACCAGATCATTTTCTTAATCGCTGATGTGGACATAAATATATAAAGACGTGAAATCATCACTTCAGGTCAGGAATGTAACATCACGCTCAGGTTTAGGCTATAAATGAATACATGAGAATCACGTGTGAATCGTGTGAAACATTAACAAAGACACTTCAAGTAGTGGAAATTTTATATGTTATTGTGTCTTAGTGTTACACTTAATAATCTCCAGACGTGAACAATTAACAGAGACCGCAAACTCACAATAATTTACTTATATTTTGGCCCATTCCTCCAGATAGAACTGGTGTAACTGAACTCTAGATCTGCATCAATGGGATTATATGCATGAAAATTAGAAAAAATACAAGGCACTTCTTCAGGTACAAAAGTTAAAAAGCCTTTATTATTATTTGGCTAGTCACATTAGGACATTAAAATTGTTAATGTTACAAAATAATATCATTAACTGCACACTGATGCATTTCGCAAACATCCACGGAGTGTGTCAGTACCCAACACATCACGGGTGTAAGTGCAATTAAATACTGAATCCAAGGAGATCCAAAACCTTGAAAGGGGCCTGTCTTATTTTTGACTCCGCAAGATCATAATAACAAAGATACAAACATATATACTAAATCTTTGTAATCTGTTCCCCTTCCTTATTAGGATCCACAAACTGTTTCTAAACCAAAAATCTTTAAAGTAGAAAGGTTTGAATTCTGTACAGATGCATAATGTACTGCAATAGGGTAATCTTCCTTTCTTGTGCGTGTTGCATTTGTGTGATCCCTCAGCCTATCTTGCTAGTCTACTCATTGTCCGGACAACAAAGCCTATAAAGTCCAGACGTTGAAGCTTATAGATTACATATGGACTCTTACAATTGATAAAAGATCCAATAGAAAACTCTTTGTTAGTAAAGACATCAACAAAAGATTTTGTATGGATCAGATTGTCACAATGGTTACAATGTCCACATTTAAATGTTCTCTTTATCTCTCTGTGTTAAATCACAGGCAAATGACTTCTCACTACTCACATACTGTATACTTGGATCATTGTTTTCATTGGTCAAATATAGTCACACTGTTTTTAATAGATCATCTTGTTGTAGTTATGTGTCACTTTACAAGTCAGATCCAACATTCCTTTTTGATATCCTCCATTCTTAAAGTGGTTTGCTGTACCTGTAGCATGATTTAAAAATTCTTGATCACATAAGCATCTTAGTCTCTGGAATTGTCCCAGAGGAATATTATCCTTCAGATGTTTTGGGTGAAAACTCTTTGCATGTAAAATGGTATTACGGTCCATATGTTTTCTGAAGAGTGAAGTTTGAAGGCATCCATCTTGGTCCTTCTGAATAACAAGATCTAAAAAGTCAATCTTTTAGCTATATTTAAGACTCGATTTGATTGAGCTGTTTGTAGAATTCAGAAAAGAATGAAAACTTTGGAATTCCATTTCATTTACTTCAAAATCGTGCAGGATTACAGCAACATTGAAGACATGGTCCTCCTCCCACTCTCCCAGAAAGAGGTTAGCATAATTCAGTTCAAAACATGACCCCATTGCAGTACCTTTGATCAGTTATCTTCAAACAGAAAACATTGTGATTCAGTGTCCATTCTATAAGTGTTGAAATGAAATCTGTAGGAGGACACTCGTCCACTGGTCTGAATCTTAAATTGTGTCTTAAGGCTCTAAGACCTTCATCATGACCATCAATGTAAAAACATTGCTTGAATCCGCTCTAATATCAGAAAGTAATCATCATCATTGCTGGTCAAATTTAAGGAGACTGTATGTTCAGTGAGCTGTGTCCTTCTTGAGACATACCCTCTCAGCTTGCTGTGTGTAGCTCTTTTCCAGGAATAAACCCTTCCATCTTTGCAATCCTTCTCATCTCTCCTAACTTGATCCGCTTTCTGTTTCTTTAGATTTTCTGTAAATTTGGTCATCATGTAACTGAATTTCCAAACAGTCCTTTTCCTCCATTTTTACATTGTCTAAATCTCTTGTTTAACTCTTGTGCATCAATAAAAAGAAAGTTACTCAGAGGTCCTTAGGGGACTAAAATGACTGCGTAATAAAAATCTGCCATAATAATATTATATATTAATATTATTTTCCACTTTCAATTAGTAATTTTTATAACCAACATCAGTCCTGATCATGACTACCAAATATTCATTCATTTGCAGGATTTTAACCCTTTAAATGCCAGTTTGTTTACATAATGCCACTATTGTTTTTTACACACACACATTTCTCAATACACACATACAAAACACACTCTGATGTCATACCAACACACCCACACAAGCTGCATTATTTATTCAATTGTCCTGCAGTGCTCTAGAATACAGAAAATAGGAAAAAAGCATGTATTTGCTCCATAGGCTAAACATTAGTAAAATTACGCCATCTGGTGGAAAATATAAAAAATTTAAATTTTGAAGCCAGAGCTCAGGAAATACTATCATAGAATTCATGATTTTACGCTTTAATGTCACTGGGATCAAATATTGCAGTTTTAATGGGTTTCAATGGGGAAATATTTGTCCTGAAGGTTCTGAATGTAACTATTTTGGGTATTATAGATGTATTATAGGAGGTTGAAATTTCAAAATTCCCCCAAAAATGCACACCTTTGGCAAAATGTCATAAACACAACCAAAGGTTGCACAAGGGTTAACCTTCTCTCTATTTTAGGGGGGTTCTTCAATCAACAATAGCATTAAGTCTAATGAACATTTATTGACAGAAACATCCCATTTCTCTGTAAATTCCTTGTTGTCTTTACCATAGGTGGGAAATCTGCTGATATGTAATCCTCGTTGAATGAGGCCATGTCTCCAACAGTCAGAGAGAGTAATCGCTTTCAATTCAAGTTGAACAGTTGCTCAGAGTTTATGCGCTAGGCAGAGGTGGATTTTCTGGAGTTTCGCATATGGCAAAAGGCTCAATAATGTGATGGAAAAAGTTTCTTTGCAAAAGACGACCTGTTTTGACAGTTTGTGCATGTTTCCACTCCTTTTCACAACAAAGCAATTCTTCGAACATAGTCCTTGATATTCGGAAGTGTTTAACCCACAGCTGGTCATTTATGTGGGTCCTCACAATCTGCCAGAACAGTTTTGAACACCCTGACCAGCTTGGTACAGCAACATTGGCTCAACTAATGATGTGAGATTGGAGCAAGACTACCTGTATGTTCAACCAATGGAAAATGGAAACCTGTTTGAAAACAATCATTATTTTTGTATAATTCCATTTACTGCTTGACACTGGTTGCATCTTTGTAAGAGCAATCTCTAGCAAATCTATTAATCCTCCAGAAATCATGGAAATTCATTGGTCAAATTATGTTCTCGGCATTCTACGTTATAAAGGTCACAAGTCCCAGAAGAGTAGTCCAAGACACTAAAAAGGAACAGGACATTTCATGCATCATATTAGCCTATATACTATATATATATATACAAACATTTTGATATCATGAATTGGAAGGGTGTCCTTATTGCATGGAAAACATGTGACAGGAATGGCGTAATCCCCCTGTAGAGGTTTCTGGTTATGTAACATACGGTATGTGACCAGTTTACTCTGGTGTAGCCATTTCAGGCTTGTACAAACTTATTTGTGGCATGCTTTACATCACATCTGAATGTTGGAGGATTAAACAGAGATTTGCATGTCTGTTTTCTGACTGTGGAGGTTACATAACATCACTATTAAAAAGGCTAGAATGTGTCCAGAGAACCACTGTTGTGGTTTAAACCACCAGATGCTGCATCATTCTATGGCATGCTACAGGAGTCAGATTTCAAATAGTTTTGAGGAGTGTGTTGCAATTGAAAATCCATTGAAGCAAAAGTTCAGAATCTTTGGAATAATTCTTCACTGTATCTGTTAACAACCCTTATAAATAGTAGCCTGCTGTGTTGGTACCTTACAATGGTGGTACAGATGGGAATGACATGCTGAATGATAATCATGTTAATGTACCAAGGAATGCCATTCAAATGCAAGAAACAAGAAAAGAAAACTATGGTGCACGTCCAAAATAAATAAATATGAATCAAAAATAGCAGTACCATGCTAATCTTTTTGAAAGTAAAGAGAGGACATAAATGTTTGACTCAGTAACACGGAAAGAACTGGTTCACAGAAAGGTCGGTGAAGAGATCAATGTGTTTAATGTGCTGCCTTTGCATGCATGACCAATGTATTTTGCAGAAAGTTAAGGAAATGTGATAGTGATGTCTGTCCCCAGGATAAATGAAACATGTTCCAGGAAGTATGGATAATTATTAGATCACTTGTCTTATGTAAGGATGAATACGAGGATATAAAGTAAATCTAAAAAAAAACAACTTCCTCCCCCATCACAGATGAGTCAGAGTGATTGAATAATCTTCTGATGATACAATAGAGTTCATCTCTCTTTTAACACCAAAAACAGAATAGCAATGAATAGAACATTTATCTTTGTGTTGTTCATGCCTATGCATATTAAAACCAACACAAAAATGGAAAGCAGTTTTTAGGTTATGAGCTGTCTGCTTTATTTATTATTATTGTCAATTATTAATTAATAATGTCATTTTTACATTTTCAAAAAACATAATTTAGTATGATTTATAAGTGATTTATTGATTTATTGTTTTCCTCATGGGGAACTACAAAATGTCCCCACAACGTCAACAATTTCGGGTTTTACTATCCTTATGGGGACATTTGTTCTCCACAAAGAGATAAACACACACACACACACACACACACACAAAGCGTTTAAAATGATTATTTTTTTTAAACAGTACTGACGTGTTCATTAGTACTACTAGGTCAGCAGGTCAACAGTTTAATGTTTTTTTATGAACAATTTCAAGTTTTGTCGTGGAACTTTCTACGTTCTCGCGCCTCGATTGAGAGTGTGGGCGGGCTTGAATTTATTAATTCTACTATGGTAATGATAGTACTCATGAATATTAATTAGGTTACGTGCTTTCACTTAGTGCTGAACGGAATTACGTATTTCATATTTATAATGTACGCCTGGAATGTACGATTGGGCGAACGTATCGTTGCGTAATTGATATTCATGAGCTGAGCCTTTGCCATAGTATGTTTAATACATTCGTGGGCGGGATAGACTAGTACATAGTGCGCAGATTTAGAGCACAGGCTTTGATTTCTGCACTAATCCTTCGACAGGAGTAATTACAGTCAAATAAATGGAGGACACAAAGCTTGAAGAGACACCCGTGGAGGAGCAGAAAGTGAGTAGATTAAAACGATTCGATCAAACCGCTGATGTCAGTCACGATTGAGCCTGTCTGCTACGTAACTGTATTTACAAAATCGATCAAATGAGATCCAGTCGAATACATATTGACTGAAATGCTATTTCTCCGAATAAAACATGCTGAAGTATTGCTCTTATATGTGATTAATGCCTTATTTTCTGTCTGATTAGTGCATTTTAATGCTGTTTAGCTCTGCTAAGCTTTACTATTGTAGAAAGGCCTTGTCCTCCATCATTTTATCAATTTGTTGAGCTAACACAGAAATAACCAGCTGTATTAGATCATCTGACATATGTAAACACTTATAAATGTTAAGCTGTGATGAATAATAATACTGAAGTTGGTTTGTTTTGTTCTGGATTGGGCTGTGGTGGTGTTAGCCAGCAGTTAGCATGTGAAGCTAAGTGTACTGAAACACAATATTTAATAGTTTCATATAACAGTAAACTCATCATAATTTGTAGAAATACACTCTAGCATAGGATGATTAATATGGATGTACAGATATGAGCAGTTTAATATAGCTTAATAATTGTTTTATTTTTTGTTAATGGTGCAGCTCAAACAAATCCCATTGAAGTCTCTGAGTATGATGTGTGTGTGTGTTTCTCAGGATGAGGAGAATAAGTTCTGTCCAGAGAAAGTGGAGGAAGCCAAACTGAAGGCCAAATACCCTCACCTGGGCAATAAACCTGGAGGATCTGACTTGCTCAGGAAAAGACTGCAGAAAGGGGTGCGATTCTCACTTTTTGACACCATTTCTTAATTGACAAAGGGAAAAAAAACAGACATTTGTTTATTTTTAGTAGGCTATTGGGTTAGTAATGCTTGCACAGATCGCAGGGCTTTGGTGTTTTACACAGGCAGTGCATGTGACTCATGAGCCATAGACAGAGTACTGAGAGCCGTGTTTGTTACACACTCTGTTCTGTTCGGTTTGAGATCATTTGACTCGGTCATGGTAAGATGGACAGACTTCACCAGAAAATGGGCTTCAGTACCCAAGAACCACTCAAAAACATTTTTTTCATAAAAAGAGTTCCAAGTTTCAAGTTTTATTTGTCACATACACAGACATGTAGTGAAATTCTTGATATGACTTTTCTCCCCACAGTTTACAATAAAGAATATATATATATATATATATATGTATACTGTATATAGATAAGGAGAAGAAATAGAAGTAAACCAAACTTAATTTAAAAACAAAAAATACACAATAAAATAGGGGAAAGAGAAATAAACTATATGTACAAAGTATGAATATGAAATGATGCATTGTTACAGATGTAGAGTAGCAGCAACAGTTTGACTGGCAATATATATATATTGTGCAGGGTTAAGTGCAATTGTGCAGTAATGTTCAGTATGTAGTAATGTAGACCTGCGACAGGACAGAATTTTGCTGGAGAATTTTGCTTCAAGTGTGTGGTGTTGAGTAGTGAACCTTGTCCTGGTGTTGTCCTTGGTTCAGGACACGGATGGCCTGGGGAAAGAAGCTCCTCCTCATTCTCTCCGTTTTGGCCATTAGGGAGCGGAAGCGTTTCCCTGACCGCAACAAAGAGAAGATTCCATTATTAGGAGTCCATTATTAAGACCTTCTCTGAATTCACGTTCAGTAGTATAGCTACACAAGTATATCAATCTTAAGTCAATACACAGTTTCTTTGGATTTCAAAGTAGTACTTTTAAACGTGGGACTTTTTACTATAAAGAAGCCCAAAACACAGAAGGAACTCTTATTTTTAAATGATGGAGCATTGGCGCCATGGGTGAAAGTTGCCATGTGTTGTTGCCTGGAAGGCTACTCGGCCTGGAAGGCTCCATATGGTTAAGATTAGATAGATGAAACATCAAATGGGCACTGTTGCTCCTGCCAATGGTCCACTATTTATTCCTCCATTTCTTTGGTCCAATGAGACATTCTTGATATCGCAGCCATGCTAGTTGATGTTCTGTTGCAGGTACATCAGGACTCCTCCCACTGAAACTTCCTGTGCCCCGTTTCTTGCTCTCTCATTTTCTGTAGGTAAACGCTACAGTTGTATTCAGTCAAAACACATTTCACATCGCAAGATTTGAAATCACAGACATGTCCAGATATTTAACATTCTAGATATCTCACTGACATCGGCAACGTGTCGACGCTTCTCTCAAATCATGTCTTTGATAATTCATACATTGCGATCGTCGCTCACGGGAGAGAGCCCATGATTTTGGGGTTTTGTCGGCGAACTCCACAAAACTGTCGGCGAGTGAAATCAGGCCAAAAAGTGTGTGTGTGTGTGTGTGTGTGTGTGTGTGTGTGTGTGTGTGTGTGTGTGCGTGTTAAAGCAGTGTTCCTCAACTGGTTGGTCATGACCCAAAAGTGGGTCGCAGGTGTATTTGGACTGGGTTGCGGACAGCCACGAAAGAACAATGTCATGGTTCTCACATTGAAGATATTTCGGCAGCCGCCCAAGTTATAGCCTATGTAGGATTTCATGATAATCTCGTGATCAGATAAAGGCTGCTCATCTGCACTTTAGCACGAGTGTAACGGAACCAGCTCGCGATCATGATCTACGTGCAACAACCGGGCTTCCCTCCATATTGCGGAGCGCAGACCTCAAAACTGATGTGAATAATTTCAATTCTAGTGAGAGTTTTCTAGTTTACAAAACTATGCAACATAAAAGGAAATGTGTCCCAGGATACCTTAAATACAAGTTATGGTGGGTTGCCACTTGATTTCCAATGTAAAATCTGGGTCCTCAAGCAAAACCAGTTGAGAACCACTGAGTTATAGGTACAGACAGGAGCAATCTACTGTATATGTTAATTGTTAATAATCATAGGACATTACTTTAAAAGCTCACACAGCTGATGATTCATTTAGTAGTTCATTTAACATGCTATGCTAACATGCTTTTTTTAATCATGTTTAAAATGTGGTTTATTATTATAATTCTGTTAGCTTTCTTATTTATTCAATTTATTTTCAAAAGGGAGACTTTTTTTACAGATACTTCAATGAGAAAATGGTTTCAATTATAAAGCGTTTGTTCAACCAAAAAAAAAACTTCTGTTTTCACTCCTTTAAGGGTCATTGTACCTGATAATAATAATTGTGTAATACTGTGAAACAGAGATATTTTCTCATACTAATTCAACCCTAGTTGTCAATTATGAAAGATTTCTAGATGCAGCAAATCCCCACGTGATTGTTCTTATCTCACATCTAGAGGCCGCTGGTATACTGTAGAACCAATGAATTCTAACTGTAGAATCCTCCAGCGACAGCCACAGAGGGCAAAATAAAATAAAAAATACCCGCAACTGTCAGCATACATTTTTGCAGATAACCGATAGTTCCAAATGTCAACCACTGGCAGCGATTAATCGGTAAAACCGATATATTGCTGTACCTCTAGCCTTGATGCTCACTATTAAAAGTTGCAGTTCTTTTAACTAGGGATGCTTCAATAATACTTTTTCCCTTCTGATTCAATTCCGATACCTGAATTCTCAGTATCGGCCGATCCGATACCAGTTTTTCATAATCATTTAAGAATATCTCACTGTATTATACTAATCAGCAGGAGATCAGCAGTTACAGAAATACTCAAACCAGCCCGTCTTGCACCAACAATCATGCCATGCGATGATCTAATCAGCCGATCATGTGGCAGCAGTGCATAAAATCACGCAGATACGGGTCAGGAGCTTCACTTAATGTTCACATCAACCATCAGAATGGGGAAAAAAATTGGATCTCAGTGATTTGGACAGTGGCATGACTGTTGGTGCCAGACGGTCTCTAGATCTAACAGTCTCTAGAATTTACTCTGAATGGTGCCAAAAACAAAAAACATCCAGTGAGCAGCAGTTCTGCTGATGGAAATGTCTTGTTGATGAGAGAGGTCAACAGAGAATGGCCAGACTGGTTTAAACTAACAAAGTCTACAGTAACTCAGATAACCACTCTGTACAATTGTGGTGAGAATAATATCATCTCAGAATGTTATTCTGAGATGCAGGTTGTCGCTGTTTTGGCGGCACGAGGGGGACCTACACAATATTAGAATGGTGATTTTAATGTTGTGGCTGATTGGTGTATATATTTACTTATTAAACTCAGCCTTTTGCGATTCACAGAGCTATCGCATATCGTCAAGTGGCTTTGAATAAAATGCATGTGAACTCATATGAACTACTTTAATGGTGCTTTTATGTTTTTTTGTTGTTGTCATTTTTAGAGCTTGACAGTAAACGAACATGAGATGCTAAAAAATAAATAAAAAAAACAGCGAGACATAGCACAACAAAGACATCCATCTTGTGCACGTTTAAAAAATCAGGAGACGGACACGAAAATGTTCAGTTTGAACGGCCCCTTTCTCCTAACCATAACAAGCAACAAAAGCTTTCTCTTTACACGTTTAGCCGATCTCTGCCATGTTGCTCGAGATATTCTTGCCCATTGTGAAATCTCATTGGTCCAAAATCCTGACATATTTTCTGATTGGCTGTGATTGTCACGTCGTGCCAGCGTGGACTAACAAACTTCTTGTCGCTGGACACTTTTCATATCATGTCTGGTTAGAACAAATGTATTGTGCCATAATACACTCATGTCAACTTTTCCTCTGATTTGCTTTCTTTTCCAGCCAAAGTACTTTGACTCGGGCGACTACAACATGGCAAAGGCCAAGATCAAGAACAAGCAGCTTCCCGCAGCTCAGACGGAGAAGGCAGAGATCACCGGCGACCACATCCCCACCCCTCAGGACCTGCCGCAGAGGAAACCCTCTTTGGTGGCCAGCAAACTGGCCGGCTGATACCCTCCGCTGGCCTTCACTCCCACTACCTGTCTCGTCATCCACATTTCTCTCTGATCCTGCATTCCTGACTCTGTCCTGTCCTCTCTTCTCTTAACTCCATGTGAAAATACACTGAATATTCAAGGGTTACAGATGTTACAGAGTTGTACCGAACTGCAGCACTGTGAGATGGGTCGCTTGTGGCCCGAGAGGGGGTGAAGTTCTCAAAGGTCTTCTGATGTTTAATGTGTTGTAGTATATATAGCTGGAAGTGTACATATTTACTAGTAAGTCAGGGCAAATGGCATTTTACAAGTTGTTTTACATTTTAATTGGAACCATTCCTGAATTACCCACTGCTTAAAAGGATGGTTCACCAAAAAATGCCATCATTTACGCACCCTACATCGTGTATTTCATTATCAAATGGCTTCAGAAGTCGTGTGGATGCCTATGGTGCTTGACCGCCTCAGTCCCCATTCGCTTTCATCTTATGGAAAAGAGCAGCCCGGACATCTTCAAAATATCTCCTTTTGTGTCCCATAGAAGAATAAAGGTTTGAAATGACATGAGGATGAGCAAGTAATGACAGAATTGTCATTTTTTGGTGAACCATCTTTTTAATTAGGGAGTTGTGCTTGAATCGATAATGAATTGAAGGTAATCGCTAATAATGTCACTGATCTGCACCCTGTTTCTTTCACGAGAAGGCTCTTTTCTTTTCGTGTTGTTTCAGCTTTATGTGGAGGACATTCAATTGGTCATGTTTGAGAGCATGTAACGCTGATCTCTAAGGCTGCTTTCAGCTTGCCTTGTATCATAGTGCTTAAAGCCTTATAATGATGTAGTGCCAATGCACAGATTGGCAAGCAGTTCTAGATCCTCACTACACATTCATTTCATATGTGACTTTTTTCGTGTTTGGCATTAGACAGCAGGCAGATAGTGAGGAGGCCTCTCCACCCTCTGATGTTCACGATAAACTCCATGAGATCGCCTGTATCTTGTCTTCTATGCAGAGGAGGAAAGCAGTTGTCTGTCGGCACCTCACGCCACGGTCTGCATGAGCATAAACTGTGGTCGCTTTTGAGCCATGTTGACTTGTAAATAAAATAGTTTTGCAAACCTTCTGTGCTTATGAGTCTGTTTTTCGATCTGCAATATTTGAAGTCACCATTTAATCTACAGTTGAAGTCAGAAGTTTACAAATACATTTAAACAGTTTTTCACAATTCCTGACATTTAATCATAGAAAACATTCCCTGTCTTAGGTCAGTTTGGATCATTACTTTATTTTAAGAATATGAAATGTCAGAATAATAGTAGATAGAATTATTAATTTCAGCTTTTATTTCTTTCATCACATTCACAGTGGGTCAGAAGTTTACATGCACTTTGTTAGTATTTGGTTGCATTGCCTTTAAATTGTTTAACTTGGGTCAAACATTTTGGGTATTCTTCCACAAGCTTCTCACAATAATTTGTGGAATTTTGGCCCATTCCTCCAGACAGAACAGGTGTAACGGAGTCAGATTTGTAGGCCTCCTTGCTCACACACACTTTTTCAGTTCTGCCCACAAATCAGATTGAGGTCAGGCCTTGTGATGGTCACGCAATACATTGACTTTGTTGTCCTTTTGGAAGACACATTTACTATGAGCTTTAATTTCCTGGCTGATGTCTTGAGATGTTGCTTGAAGATATCCACATAATTGTCCTTCCTCATGATGTCATCTATTTTGTGAAGTGCACCAGTCCCTCCTGCAGCAAAGCACCCCCACAACAAGATGCTGCTACCCCAATACTTCACGGCTGAGACGATGTTCTTCATCCTCACCCTTTTTCCTCCAACCATAACAATGGTCATTATGGCCACACAGTTAAATTATGTTTCATCAGACCAGAAGATATTTCTCCAAAAAGTAAGAACACGTGCACTTTTTTTTTTTTTTTTAACCCTTTCAGGTTGATGTAGGACTTGTTTAACTGTGGATATAGATACTTGTCTTCCTGTTTCCTCCAGCATCTTCACAAGGTCCTTTACTGTTGTTCTGGGATGGATTTGCACACTTTGCAACAAACTACATTCATCTCTAGGAGACAGAATGAGTCCCCTTCCTGAGCGGTATGATAGCTCCGTGGTCCCATTGTTTATGTGTACTATTGTTTGTAAAGATGAATGTAGTACTTTCAGGCATTTGGAAATTGCTCCCAAGGATGAACATGACTTGTGAAGGTCCACAATGTTTTTTTCTGAGGTCTTTGCTGATTTAAAAAAAAATTACCATGATGTCAAGCAAAGAGGTACTGAGTTTGAAGGTAGGCCTTAAAAAACATCCACAGGTACACCTCCAATCAAAAGCTAATTGTCTAAAGGCTTGAAATAATTCTCTGGAATTTTCCAGTCTTCTTAAAGGTACGGTAAACTTAAGGTATGTATTCTTCTGACCCACTGGAATTTTGATAAAATCTGTCTGTAAATAATTGTTGGAAAAATTACTCATGTCATGCACAAAGTAGATGCCCTAAGTGACTTGCCAAAACTATAGTTTGCTAATATGAAATCTGTGGAGTGGTTAAAAAAATTAGTTTTAATGACTTCAAAATAAGTGTATGTAAACTTCTGACTTCAACTGTATCTATAAAGCGCTACAGTGCTACTTTATATTTCAGTAACTTTAAGGTTATGATGATTCAAAAGTCCAGATATTTAACTAGTGGTGAATTAAATCCTACACACTAATTTAATTCTATTATCACCATTCTTGCAATAGCTTTTGGGTAAACAAGGGAACACAATACCACACTGCATAAAGACAATGGTCAGCAAAATAATGAACATAGATTTGAACTAAAAACTGAAGGGTATTTTTTTCATAAAGCTTTCGCACAATTTTTATTTTTCATTTTACACTATTCATTAATCACCTTGTTAACCAAAACAATGCTTTGATGTTTTATTTGGAGAAACAAATGTCTGATGCTAATGTAGAACCAGACCACAGACACAGCTAACAACACTATTGATTGATGGGTTTTCCAAGAAATTATCTTTTAGATTATTGTCCTATTGCAATATTAAATATTATTATTTAAATTAAATAATTGGTATTATGTTTTATTACTAAAATTGTTTATATGAATAATTTTATATTCACATGAATTTATAAACCCTGAATTTGTATCCTGTATATATATATTTAAAAGCATTAGATTACTATAGTGTTATTATATTATATTTCATGTCCCGAGGGTTGATTTTATACAAATGAACACATTTCTACTTTTTCTTCCTATTTGTTATATGTAGTTTGCATTAAAACTGACTTTTCAAAACCAATTTATGTATAGATTTGACAGTTTTAGTCTTAACCCAGTCCCAGATCCAGAATTTTTATATTAAACTATGAAAATGAATCACAAAACACAAAGTATGTTTAACCCTCATGTACTCTTCAGACATTTATATCTGATTTGTCCTGGATTTTTTACGTATAGCTGTAGAACTTTGTGACTTTTCCTATGTTTATCATTTAAAAACACACTTTATGGTGGGTTTCCCAAAAAGACTCTCTTTGTTTTGTATTGTTTTGGAAACACTTGTATTCCAGAGCAAAACACATTTTCTCATAGCTCTAAATTTATTATTGAATTATTTTTGCTAAATAAATGGTAGATAACAAACTACTTAGCCTATTCCAAGTTTTCTCTTTGTGGCACATGGTCAGACTTAACTGTACATTTGAGAACTACATTTGGCATTACTGCAAAATAAAATAACAGAATATTCAGCGCTTGTGATTAAAAAAAGAAAAAAAAAGGTAAACTTTTAGTAGTGAAAATAGTCTTTTATTATGTCTAATATATATCCAAATGCATAACTTGTGATAATATCTATAAATTAAATTACAGCATTGAGTTACAGAGACCAGGCAACAATAAGGGGAACACTGAGGCCACCTATATGCTATACTTGTCATTGCTTTGAAACTGTCATATTATTGTCCTGTTTTTTCCCACCGGCAGATGGCAGCAGATGCTCCTAATGCATGACACATAGCAGTCTTTCATAAAAATTCAACATAGTTTTTTACTCAAATAAAAGTAAAAACAAATTTAGCTAATTGAGGTCTAAATCCACCAAAATCCAATAACAATGGAAAAGTTAGTTAAGAGGTGTGACACAAAATGTTTCAAAAACTTTGATGTAAAGAGGGCACAAGGATTTAAAACTATGACAATATAAATGCAGATTGAAAGATACATAAATCCCTTCAAAATGTATTGGTAAAATTATTTATATACATTTATTAAAAAATATATTATTTCTACCACACCAAACAATTTTGCAAGCTTCAAATTTCTGCTTTTAAACCCTCCAAATATTGTCACCCAGTCACTTCCATTATAAGTGCCTCACTGTATCCCAGATTTATTCTTTCTCTTTCTTATTTTACATTTTTTGAAAATGAGTGACGAGTCAAATGTATTTGTTGTGGTAATCAACATTATACCACAAATGCTGTCGACAGAGCTTAACTTGTATTGAACCTGGAACATTCCTTTAAGATGTAAAATATCAAGGAAAATATCACTTGTGAGCAGAATATTTTATTACTTATAATTTCCAATCAATTTGTAATTTTTCCAAATTATACAAAACGTGTGAAATGTATTAGAATTATTTTGCGTATTAAGGATACATAACATTTTAGATATGAAATCAACCTTAGCAAGCCAAAAATAGAAGAAGAAAAAAATATTTTTAAATAATAATAAGAAGAAGCACTATTCATTTATTTTAAGAGAAAGGTATAGGTTTTTATTATTTATTGCAAATTACATAAAAGAAAATGACAAACAATATATGAGAAAAATGTCTGGTGTTGTCCAGCAGAGCGCGCTCTTGCGTCATCATTTGTCTCCGTTATGGCAAACGCGTTTTCAATTTCTGCGCATCGATCAAACCAGAACGACCAGAGACAAGCCAGAAACACGGACACATTCACGAGGAACCAACCGAGGCACACGACCGGCCTCTCTGCATTCATGACATCCCTTTAAACGCGTTTCACACGACTGATGTGAATGATCTGGACAGCGCGGATGCTCGGTTGACTGTGATTGCAGGAACACTGTACGACCATCATCATGGCTGCGTCTGAGTTATACACAAAGGTAAAGTCATTGACAGACTCGCCACCTGACATGAAATGTCAAATATTCATGTACTGCAAGGTTATTGTTGTCGAACACGCGTTGGGCTTCTGTTGTCATTATTGCCCTTTGATCATTTGAAACAATCATGCTTGCCTTTTTCTGATGAACAACGTATTATTTTATTTGAATGTATGTAGATTTGATAGATTGCACCCCAACCTTGTGTTTTATGTTTAGTTTTTTTTTGTCTGGAGAGATTTATGTTATGTTAGAATTCTATGCAATTTGCCTTTACATGCATTATCTGCAATATATAGGAACAGCATTGCAAGTTTTAGATTTGGCTATATTTACACAAATACTGTGTTGTCTATTTAAAGATGCTTTAGTTGGACTGTGATGATAGTCAAGCAAACATCTTTGACAGATTTTGAGATTTGTAGTATTGGACAGGCAGGGGGAGGTTTTAAATGCCTGTGATATATTGATATGGGTCACTGTGTGACTTGATGAATGACCGCAGTGTGCCAGTAGGATGCGGGCAGTGCTGATGTGAGCATTCTGCCTGATTGAGATGAGACTATCTCTAACATTGCAACCATACAGGAGGCGTTTAGGCTCACATCAGCACCACACATCTTCCAGCTTGTTTTCCTCTACTGCGGCCTGTAAGTCTATACACACTCAAAAGGCGTCTCCTTGGGAAACATTTGCGTGGCATGACATCATAATTTATGCAGTTGTAATGATGTCTGAGACGAATGTCTGGCCGGTATTACTGAAGTGAGTGAGAAAGAGAGAGAGAGAGAGAGAGGGGTAGGGGGAGGCCACCCATCTCCCTTGATGCAGCTGTCTTATTGTTAGTGCACTGACAGATCCCTTTGAAAACTGCGAGAGGAAAGCACAGTTATTTAGATTCAGGCCTTAAGCATGGACACCAAGGGTTCATGGCTGTGGAAAACCATTTGTGTAAAGTCATTTTAAGTAGACTTTAATAGATGGGTCATTCCGTGTCAACTAAACCAGAGGTCCTCGGCTAAAATTATGTTTTTTGACCATTCCTGAAAACCAAGACACTTTTTGGGATTAAAATAACAACAACAAGAATATCATTACAAAAACAGTCATTGATCATTGATGCTATGGACCCCTCGTGATGCATTCCAGACCAATCCCAAAACTAGATATTCTAGGTCTACCTAAAGAGCCACATGTGTCACTTATCCTTCATATGAATGTATTTTTAGATGATCAAAAATCAAGATTTGTACTTTTCAACCACTGATTATGAGTAAAATGTAACAATTTTCGGACGTCATTGAGAGCTCCATATATTTGGAATTTAGCCATATATACAATCTTAAAAATGAAGATGCAATAAAAAGGAAAGTTTGTTGTGAATTAGATCCTAAAAGTGTAATAAGATATCTAAAATGCTTCTGGAGTTATAAGCACTTTTTTGTTGCAGTATTTGGACTCACACCATTGGGATATAATGCAACAAGGGGTGCTGTAGATGTAGTGTTTTTAATAATAGATTTTCCTATCTCTGTGTAAAAATTAAATAATGATGCTGCCAACTTTTTAAGGTGATTCATTTTATTTTATTTCATTTTAAAAATACTTTTACTTGTATTTTTGCTCAAAATCATATAGGTGAAAATGGTCATTTTGACTTCCCTATACAAAATAATGGCTTACTCAGTAAATACTGATTAGTGGCATCCAATATTTTGGCTTCTTCAGAAAAAGTTTGAACAAAATCTAAAATTTCAGCAAAGGAATAACCCACATCGTATTACAGGATGACTGTAATAGACTTTGTGATATTTATAATGTAGTGTGGTGGCATTTAGTGGATGACTGATAGGAGTTTTTCAATGGTGGGTGTTTATTTAGTAATTAATGACTGTCTGACTGTTCATTATGTATTTTATTACAAGACTTCTTGCCAAATAAATAAATGGACATGAAACATTGATTTGAGTTTAAATTATTTTATTAGCTTACTTGTAGAGATCACACAGTGACCAGAGGAGCAGAAAGATGACTCACAATTCCCAGATATAGGCCTGTCGTAGTTATTAAATAGTCGTCTAATCGTGGAGTGGTGGTGGGGTAGTGGCTAAAGCACAGGGCTGTTAATCAGAAGGTCGCTGGTTTGAACCCCATGGCCTCCACAATTGTGTCCTTGAGCAAGGCACTTAACTCCAGGTTGTTCCGGGGGGATTGTCCCTGTAATAATTGCACTGTAAGTTGCTTTGGATAAAAGCGTCTGCCAAATGCATACATGTGGTTATATGTGATATCCCCAATTATTGTGCACTTCAAATTCCAGTCAAATTTGAATGTCCAAATAAGGGAATTTTATACGAATATAACCACCAATGGCACATTTGTGTGTCATTCAGTTGAACTCTGAGCATCGCTGAGCCGCACAGCGGAAGATCATGTCTGGAAGAACACGTGAACTGCTTCTGAAGCGCTCTGATGTACAAAAGCTCACAACAAACAAATATAAATGAACAAATCAGAATCAGAATTCACATAAAAGGAATTTGATTGGTGTTTGATGCGTACAATAACAATAAACATTGTAAGATAAATAATAAACTATATTTAAGAGACAATATAGAAAATGTAAACTGACTGGTTTTAATAAAGGAGCTGTACAGTTGTGCAGAATATGAATGTTCAAATGTTCACAGTTTGTGTATAATAAAAAGTGCAATAGACCAGATAAATGTTCTTTACGTTGATGCAAGACAGGCGTGGAAACTATGTGAATGTAACGTGTAGTGTCTGGAGGTGGGATAAGAGACAGTGTCAGGGGTCCTATGCATCTAGGTCCTAATTTAAAAACTTTGATAGTGAACTCAAAGTGCTCTGGTTTCACTTTAAACGATCATGCAATGGCAAATGTCACAGATCATAGCGGGTTCATACACGCAGTGTTAATGACATGCAGTGACACAGAGGAGACACACCGTACTCTATTTCTGTGGAGTGATAAAACGATGAAACGAAAACTCAAAGGTTTTGCTTCATGAGAAATAAGAGCTTGTGTGTTTAATCAAAGAGCATTCAAATAATGTGTGAAATTGAATTTGGACAGAAATGTTTAACTATTGCTTAATATATATTGCAGTATATATATAAAACTATATACTGTATATATATATATAAACAGTACTTTGCAAAAGTTTTTGTCACATGTGAAAAGTGTTGCAGAGTGAGGATGTCTTAAATAGTTTTCATTTATCACTTAATGTCACACAAAGTCCAGTAAACATAATAAAGTTAAATCAATATTCAGTGTGACCACCTTTGCCTTTAAAACAGCATCAATTCTCCCAGATACACCTGGACACAGTTTGTCTTGGTTGTTGCCAGATTGGATGTTCAAGCTTCTTTCAAGCTTCATCACAGTTCTTCTATATATTTCAGCTGTCTCAACTGCTTCTGTCTCTTTATATAATCTCAGACTGACGTGATGTTCAGTGGGGGGTTTTGTGGGGGCATGACATCTGTTTCAGGGCTCCCTGTTCTTCTATTCTAATCTATTCTATTTGTATTTAATCTTTTTAATGTTTGGTAGTCTAACATTTATATTTCCTATTGATACACTAAACTGAAGATATAAATAACCATCTTAAGACAAAGACATTAAATATATGTATATAAAGATATGAGATCCAATAACAACATTGTAAATGTAAAATTAACCAAAACTAAAGCAATATTAGAAGTTATTTTGATGTAATTCATACGTTTTTAAAGCCTTAAAAGGAAATCACATATCCCTGTTTTATTATTTGCTTTATATATTTGAAGTTATATATGTAAAAATGACTTGTTATGGTATTTGATGTATCTTAAGATATATGACAACTTTTTTTACAATTAACTGTGAAAGCCCTAAAACAGACAATCATCATAATTGCAATTATTTGTTTGACAATTAATTGTCAGACAAATTTCATAATCATGGCAGACCTACCCTGATGAGTGGTTTGAAATGTTGATGTGCGGTTGTTACTGAGCAATATCTGACCACTAGATGGCGCCATTGACCAATCAGAATCGAGTATTCCAGATCGACACAATAATATAAGTTAATGATAGCAAATCAGACGAATTGTGGAAGTAACCAACACTTATTTTTAGTGGTTGGCCAATATGGGTTCTACAATGACCGATGTTAGTCATCTAGACAGCAGGGTGGCTGTTGTAATGCCAAAATATACAGTATAGGTTGGAAAAAGTCTGAAACACTAGTGAAAATGCTGCTTTTTTGCTATTTTCTCATTTAATAGTGTTTTCATTCAAAATTATATTACTTGCATAACAGTTAGAGTGAAAAGGTGAATTTGCACTTAGTATTTAGGATGTCCTCCATTTGCTTTAATAAAAGCATGTGCAAAATCTAATGATTATGTTATCCAGCATGATTTGAGAGTGTTCCAGACAGCATCTTATGTGCTTCAATGGAAGCAAGGAAATCTGACCTATTGTACAATTAATTTATCATGGTCAATGTCACTCATTTGCTTACATTTGAAATTTTCACTTTATTTTACTTAACTTTTTATTGTTAATTAAAAATGAACACAAACAAATATTTTATAAGAAAATCTCAGCTCTGTATGTCCATACAATGCAATTGAATGGTGACCAAAACTTTGAAGGTCCAAAAGGACAAAGTCAGCATAAAAGTAATCCATTTGACTCAAGTGGTTAAATTCATATCTTCTGAAGTGATATGATGTGGGTGAGAAACAGTTAAATATTTAAGTCCTTTTTTACTATCAATCTCCAATTCTCCACTATCACTCCATATTCTTTGGTTTTTGGTGATTTGCGTTCTTTGTGTTTAGGAACATTTATGGTAAAATCTGAATTAAATATTGACCTGTTTCTCATCCACCCCTATCATATCACTAAAGACGACATGAATTTAACCACTGGAGTCAGGTGGATTACTTTTATGCTGACTTTATGTGCTTTTTGGAGCTTTAAAATACTGGCACCCATTCACTTGCATTGTATGGACCTACAGAGCTGAGATGTTTTTTGAAGATCTTCGTTTATGTTCTGCAAAAGAAAGAAAGTCGCACACATCTGGGATGGCATGAGGGTGAGGAAATGATGAGAGAATTAAATTTTTTGGCTGAACTATCCCTTTAAATCCTAAAAAAGGTTTAAAAGAAAAGTCCCAGATTTTCAACTGTTCCCATTTGATAGAGAGCAGGGCAGCCAATTAATCTCGACATAATGAAGATTGCAAATGAGACAAAATTGTGGAAATAAAATAAACACTTTATACACTATTTATTCTAAAATGTATTTAAAATATTTGAAAACAGAAACTATATATTATTATTGACAAGGCTTTCATTTAGGAACTGACACATTGGTGAACTTATGTTTCTGTTATTTGGCCAAGCAAACACGGTTAATGGCCCGGTATGATCATGCAGGTAATCACACTGTCAGACTGATTTGCTCCATTTCAAATGTGTTCACCTTTCCCTGGTATGCCACTGGAGCAGATTTTAGCACATGGGTTCTGGTCCCATGGAAACCAGGAAGTAAATGTTGTCATATAAACAATGGTGAGACATTTCGGTATGCACATATTGATGTAAGCTGAAGATCTTTCGAACTGTTGCCGAATTCATAATGTGATCAGTCTGATTGGCCAATGCATATAGTGTCAAAATTGTCAAAAATCAGTCGATTGTTTGGACTGGCCAATTTATCTGTCAAATACTACTTAAAGTTTAAATACTACTAAAGTGTTGATTGTTTTTACCATAGCCTCCTTATTTTTTGGCTAAATTCTTAAAGTGATAGTTCACCCAAAAATGAAAATTCCCTCATCATTTACTCACCCTTATGCCATTCCAGATGTGTATGACTTTCTGTCTTCTGCAGAACACAAATGAAGATTTTTAAAGAATATTTCAGCTCTGTAGGTCCTTACAATACAAGTGAATGGGTACCAAAATTATGAAGCTCCAAAAGCACATAGCAGTGTTTTTCCTGGGTCAAAAATAGTCTTCAGTGGTGGCTGACATACACGGTCATCACATGCATTAAATATAACTGCATTCAACAAGTTTTGCTTCAGCGGAGCGGCAGCTCCAGCTAAACTTATTCCACAACGAGAGTGCTTCTGTATTTACTTATTTTGTATTTTTGTATTATAATTTGCTCATACTTTGCGATCTACATCATCTACATCATTAAACGTTTGGAACGTTTAGAGTGCATCTGGACTGTGATCTGTGTAATTCTTCCTCTCCTCAGTCAGGCTGCAGTGCTGCTCTCACGCGCCATCATTACAGTTTAATGTGATCTCATGTTACGTTAAATGAGATCAAACGACTATTCGACAATGGAAATTTTTGTCGACAATTTTGTCAATAATGTCGACAAATCATTTCAGCCCTACATAGGTGTTGGTGAGAAACAGATCAATATGTAAATCCTTTTTTTTCTTTTACTTAAATCTCCACTTTCACTTTCATATTCTTCTTTGTGCATATCGCCACCTACTGGGCAGGCAGGAGATTTTATAGAATGGCAGATGCGGAACATTGTAAACTGTCAAATACACATTGCATTTTCTGTGTTAAAATAAAAGCCCCAGGTGAAGGTGAAGTAAATATGCCATAAATATAATATAATGTAATATTATATTATATTATATTTTAATAATAAACTTGTCTTGGTCCCACAGTCCTACAATATTCAACTGGGTTCCAAAAAATAAGTGAGTGAAGGGATTTCATTCAAACCTTTTTCATTCACAAAAAGTTTTAGTAAAAATATATGAAGGTAAATAATGCTTTTGATTAAGCTACTTTGTATAATTATGTATGAATATAAATATAAAAGTGCATATCAATGAAAACGATTAAGTCTCATTCTCTCTTTTGTTCATTTAGTGAAAAAATGTGGGAAACATGCCTTCATTTTTAAATGCTTTTTTAAAATTCCTTTAAAATATTAAATATACAATGGCTGTTTGTATAAAATGATGGGGAAAAAAATCCCTTTTGAGCCATTTCAGAGAAAATACATAATTATTGAGACAGTATACATCAAATAGCATCAATAGGCTGAAAAATGTCGGATATATTTTTGAAGCCATATTGCCGAGCCCTACTATCCATGAGAGTGCAGACAAAAGTACTCGCATGATCCACAACCTGATCCATTTGGAGACAGCCGTTGAGTTGGAACTGTGCAGAGATGGCCTCCAGTGATATAGGCTAATCGCTGTAAACTCAGCATGATTGTGATGCAGTAGAGAAACAAAGCACTATTAAAAGGATCCTAACTGCTATGATGTCATGTCTAAATATTTCATTTGGCAGTCTGCCGACAGCACGAGATGTTGTATCAAACGATGCATCTGAGAGGTCACAGAATCGAGGAAGTCATTTCCTTAATTTCCACGGGTTTCTAGGCAGCCCTGAGAACACGCAGGTCTTTGTTTGAGCTCATGTCCTGCAGATACAACTCCATTGATGGAGGAAAGGGTCTGTTCTTTCTCTAGTATTTTGGAATTCAGCGTTCAGAATCACCAGATCCGTAAGACAGAGAGTGAAATCGCAACTCCCACATGAACTTCAGGCTGTGCTAAAAGATTCACCAACGTTTTGCATAACAGGGTACATTTTAAAGTCATAAGTCACAAAGTCCAAATAGATCCTATTTACTCTTTTGAAAATGCATTACTGGTTTAATTGTGATGGATGGATGGATGGATGGATGGATGGATAGATTTAGAGGGTTACAGTGAGGAACTCACAATGGAAGTGAATGGGGCCAATCCGTAAATATTAAAATACTCACTGTTTCAAAAGTATAGCCACAAGACTTACATACAACATGTGCGTTAACATGATTTTAGTGTAATAAAATCTCTTACTAACCTTTTCTGAAATATAGCCAATTTACAACTTCGATGCCATGACATCATACTGTAACAGCGTAAACCCTGAAACCCTGAAATCCTAAAACGACCATAAAACTTAAAATGTAAAAACAAAAGTTTTTTTTTTTTGGGGGGGGGGTTCTCCCCTTTTTCTCCCCTTTTTCTCCCCTATTTGGAATGCCCAATGCGCTCTAAGTCCTCGTGGTGGTGTAGTGACTCGCCTCAAGCCGGGTGGTGGAGGATGAATCTCAGTTGCCTCCACGTCTGAGACAGTGAATCCACAAATCTTATCATGTGGCTTGTTGAGCACGTTGGTGTCACACCATCCACTGCGGCATCCACACACAACACACCAAACGCCCCACCGAGAGTGAGAACCACACTATAGTGACTATGAGGAGGTTACCCCATGTGACTCTACCCTCCCTAGCAACCAGATCAATTTGGTTGCTTAGGAGACCTGGCTGGAGTCACTCAGCACGTCCTGGATTCAAATTTATAAGCTTTTCTTTTCTGCCTTAAAACCACCCCAAAATTGGCCCCATTCACTTCCATTGTAAGTGCCTCACTGAAACCTCGATTTTTGCTTTTTTTATTATTTTTTTTAGAAAAGGAGGGACGAGTTGGAATGATTTTGTTGCGGTAATCAACATAATGCAAAAATGGTATCGATTGAGCTTAACTTGTATTGAACCCAAAATATTCCTTTAAAGCTGATAAACATTACTGTAATAAAGTTACTACAATAAAATAAAGCCGACGTTACAATTGAAGCATCTAGCATTACCAAGGATGCCATGTTCAAGTTTGGGGCTGACACTTTTGCCTGACACTTACTTTCAACCTTTCTTCTTTTAGACTGATGTTTTTGGGTAGATAAGTGAATGAGCTGGTTGTTTTTTTAAAGGTTATCTGGGGAAGTATCATTTATATTTTTGTGCTTGCCAATATGTGCAGTGCATTAGGAGGTAAATGAGCACATCATTTCTGTAAGCGAGGTAAAATGAGCATTAAACAAGGTGCTGTGGCTGCTCAATGTTACATCTGCATGTGGGAAAATGCTAGTTTTATATTAAATATTTTAAGAATGACGCTATTTTCAAAACTCTTCTGTTGTTGCTCATGTGACACTGCAAGGGTTTGACAGTTGTGAGAACCTCTCTCGGGAAAAGGCAACAATGCACTCTGCTGACTAGAGCATCAACCAGTCGGAAGAAAATCTCCCAGACGCAGTTATCAATAGAAATGCGTCTGGGATCAGGGATCCAATCAGATGCATTGAATGCTCCCTAGTGCGTTTTACAGCTCTGGCAGAAGTGGGACAGATATCATTTTTCATCCCTTCAGTATGATATAGGGCAGTTTATGCTTTAAACATGAACCAGGAATTGGATTTTATGTTCATTAAAGTAAGTACTGGAGTTAATGTCCTTTTGGAGGGTTACTGTTAAGGTTGTTAGTTGTGTTGCTTGTTTATTTTTTAAAAGTGGAGATTGGAGTAGAATACTGAATGTTGACCATTCTGATGTTCTCTCAAAGAGGGACTGACTTCTCTTGCCTTCATGATTCAATTATTGCCTTGTTTAAAAAATAATAATAATAAAAATCCAGGCTGGACTGATTCAAAACGGGCCAATATTTTTGTGGATTGTCATAAAGGGGTGTAATGGTTCAGTTTTCTCACGTTCTGGTGTGTATCAGAGTTCTGTGGTCTTGGTTTTAGTTGTGATCTGGTAAATACTCAGTATGTTGCAATAAGGGGTGCACGATTACTTCAATTTTGAGCCAGAGACCGATAACCTGTGATCAGTCTGATCTGATACTGATCTGGTCTTTATTTTATTTTTAAAGAGTCCCTTTTACACTTTTACAAGCATGTAACCATACTGCTAAATGTACCACCGCACTGTAAAATAACAATTTACATTTTGTGAAATGTCTGCATTGTTGTCTGCAATATTTGTAAAATATAGAAACTGTTCTGTTTTCACTGTGACTTTACCAGAAATATGTTAGTGATATATCCAAAACTGCTCTAGTTAATTTAAAGAAACATAATAATAATTATATACTGAAATAATATAATTAAATGAAGGCAAATAAGACATTGACATAGACATTGATATATATATATATATATATATATATGTTACAATGTAATTACTGATTATTAACAACATGTACTTACTATAGGTTTAGGGTAAGGGTTTCGTTTAGGATTAGTTGCATGTATATATATATATATGTAAAGAGACAATGTGCAAAGCTGTGAGTATATTTGCGAGCCAGGGGAGATAGCATTTCTGATAAAGGAATTATCATTATCTAAAGACATGAACTCCGGGTGAACAGATTAAGATTGAATCGTTAATGATTATATGATAAGTATAAAATATACCATTGGGCTTTATGATCCGCGTGAGTGTTGTGTCTCTGTTTAATTTGCATTCATTTAATCTTGCGTCATTGCATTTGGATGAGATGCTCTCTTGACTGCGCTCATTCACAGGACGTGTTTAAGATTGTCAGTCCGCATCTGTTAGTCTCCTTTAGTCTTTTGCATTTGCACTGCTTAAAATAATTTTCTTAATCAGTGTTTTTGTCTTGTTTTCCAGTAAAAATATCTAAAGATCCTAAAAACAAGATACATT